>NC_071255.1:28085189-28277689 GCF_023375685.1 Ictalurus furcatus | reverse complement strand
AGAGAGAGAGAGAGAGAGAGAGACCTACAGATAGATAGATAGATAGATAGATTGTTACTATCTATCTATAAATTTTATATCATCCCTAGTCCTGGTCACATGATCTATACTTTGTCAAAATTGCCTACACTCCCATAAATACCTGCCAAATGAACAAACTTCTAGAAGCATTGTGCATGTGACGATTTTAAGCTTTTGTTCTTTGTTTTGACCATTTCTGGCTTATCGTTATACCATTAGTCTTGTCAAGTTATGGCTATTTTCCGCTTGCCTGATTTATGCTCTTTTGTTTATGTGCCTGAGTAGTTTTAATTAAAATCATAAACCTGCACCTATGCCCGTCTATTTGCTTCCATGACACAACGGAGATGTCTTCGTTATTGTGATTGCGAGCATGCAGCCTGGGCACACAAAATCTGACGCGCTCCTCGCATGACCGCCGCTCGGGTGCTGAATGGACAGCTCCGCTTCAGCACCTCAAGTGTTTTGAACAGCTTGGATGCACATGGCTACAAGGCGGGGCGGCAGAAACACACACGGCTGGCGGCCAGTGAGTGGAGCGGCAACTACTCACCATCCAGCAGACATCGGGAGGATATAAAAGGGCCGCGGCAGCACAGAGGTGAGACACGTCTCCGCACGTATTTGTACTGATGCTTCTGTCTGTGTGCATGCCAGACAATGACATTGAAGATGCCAGCACCAAAGAAGACACTCGCTGGCCCAGCTGTACCCTCGGCTGATACCAACTGCCAGTTCCACACTCCCTGGGTCCCGCCTCGAGCCTGCTCCAGCCAGATCACCACTCCCCATGCCGGAAAGACAGTGTCCCTCTTCACCTTCACCCAGAGACATCATGCACACACCATTACCCTTCCCTGACGTATTAAAAATAAAACATAACTCTTTTCGGACCTAATCTGCCTCCTGCATGTCTGTATTCATCCAGCAAAGCCTTGTGTGGCCACAGTGGTGAGGAATGCGGGTATGAACACAGCACAAAACCCCAATGACCGGACAGCTGCCCCGCCTATGGAACACCTTTGGACAAGCCCATGCCCAACAAGCCAGACCCTTCAAACACTAGCTAGCTGGGTGTGTGCTCCATGCGTTCAAGTCTCCAGATCCGCCCTCCTCAACTGCATAATCACTGTGACCCTGGCATGGCCCATCATCCTAGGCTGAACCCTCCAGGGAACCAGAACCAGTTCACCAGTTCCTGCGGGTGAAGTCAGGGTCTCAACAGCTGCTGGGGACTTGCCCCTCCTTGTCCATCTTATCCTAGAGCTCTCTGTCCCACTGCTCCTTGAGACTCCTCGAGACTGGCCTGGGTTCCCCACAGCTGCCCTCCCTTTGGCCACCAGGAGCCGATGTCGTCGGAAGCCACTGGCTCCACAACCGCAAGTCCAGCGGGCCTACCTTGCCCACGGAGAAGGGGGCACTGGGGAAAGGGCCACCTCAGGTGAAACACACCTATACACTAACCCTGTTTCTTCCACGTTTCACCAGGTCACTCAAGAAGAAAAGTTTGCATGTGAGCAGAAGGAGGATGACCTCTTAAGACACTGTTGGGGACAGGTGCAGCAGATAAAGGGGGTCAACCAGAGCAATGAGCAGTGCCTACCTGACACAAACTTCCTGGTAAAAGGGGGGCTACTCTACTTCTGGACTGACCACCGGGGGCAACCCTGCGACCTCTTTGTCATCCCACGTTCCAGAACCCAGCTCCTTATGCACCTGGCATACTCACATCCATGGGGGCCTGGGAAGCTGACACAAATTCCTGTGGCCCAGCATGGATGCCGAGGTCCGGGCATTCTGCAGAAGGTACCCCTAGTGTCAGTGAACTCAACCCCGGAAACCAGCACCGGTTTCCCTCATTCCTCTCCCAATCGTCAGTGTACCCTTCGAAAGGATTGGCATGGACCTCATAGGGCCGCTACCAAAGTCTACCCAGGGTCACAAATATATGCTGGTCATCATGGATTATGCCACCAAGTACCCCAAGGCAGTGCTCCTGCGAAAAGCTACCTCCTGCAATATTGCAAAGGAACTCATGCTACTGTTCAGCCACGTGGGGATTCACATGACATCCTGACAGACCAAGGTATGCCCTTTATATCTAAACTAACGGTTGACCTGTGCCGGCTGTTGCAGGTGAAGCACCTGAGGACATCTGTTTACCACCCCCAGATGGACGGTCTGGTGGAAAGATTCAACCAGACCCTCAAGCAGATGCTGCGATGGGTGGTGGATGACAATGGTGGAAACTCGGACCTTCTGTCCATGTGCATTCCAGACGCTGACAGAGGAGATGCCGGCGCTGAAGAAGACGCTCCCTAGCCTATTTGCACCCTCAGCCGATACCCACTGCCAGTGCCATGCTCCCTGGGTCCTGCCTCAAGTCAGTTAAGCCAGATGACCACTCCCCACGCCGGGAAGACAGCGCCCCACTTCACCTTCACCCAGTGTTATTTACAGTTACAGTTACATTTATATAATGATTTTCTAGACACTCAAAGTGCTTTACATGGTATGGGGGGAATTTCTTCAACTACCACTAGTGTGTAGCATCCACCTGGATGATGCGATGGCAGCCATAGTGTGCCAGAATGCCCACCACACACCAACTATTAGTGGAGAGGAGAGGAGTGTGATGTAGTCAATACAGGGATTAGTATGCCATGATAGAGAAGGGCCAATGGGGGAATTTTGCCAGGACATCGGGGTATACCCCTACTCTTTTACGATAAGTGTCCTGGGATTTTTAATGACTACAGAGAGTCAGGACCTCAGTTTAACGTCTCATCCAAAAGACGGAGCCATCATGCCCACTCCATTCCCTTTCCCTCACATATTAAAAATAAAACATCACTCTTTTTGCACCTAATCTGCCTCCTGCGTATCTGTGTTCATCCTGCCGCAGCCTTGAGTGGCCACTGTTATCAAATTACACTAATGTGAGACAAAAAATAGCACACTGAACAAGAGAAATGCAACAAGTTATACAGTGCAATTGCAATATGCCTTGCAATACACTTTTACCAAAAAAAAAAAAAAAAGATTGGTGGCCTTCACAGGTGGAACACCTTTTTTACCTTTAGCATGGTGTCTGTGACATGGGAAAGTAAATGTGCTTTACCTTTAAAACTCATGTGGAACACATTGCACTATAGATACAGTTACAATCAAAATTATTCAACTCCCATTGCAAATCAGGTTTACTGTCAAAATTTACAGATGTTCAGCTGTTTGCAATGAACAAATCAAACAAAAGCAATTGAAATAGTTCAACACAGTGAATGCTTCAACTGGTTTCCCCAAATTCAACTGAAAATGCAACTACAATAACAACTTCTCCAGTCTCAAAATTATTCAACCCCTTCATGGCAAGCAACTTTAGTACTTAGTAGAGCACTCTTTTGCTGTTTTGACTTGATGCAAACGAGATGCATAGCTTCTGGCAGCGTTTCTGAGGAAGCCCATTTCTCATGGAGGAATGGCCTCCAGTTCAGTAATATATTTGAGTTTATGTGCTGCAACTGCCTTCAAATTCCACCAGAGATTTTCTATGGTGTTCAAGTCAGGTGACTGTGATGGCCCTGTAGAATATTCCAGGACTCCTGCAACCAAGC
Organism: Ictalurus furcatus; assembly: GCF_023375685.1. NCBI lineage: Eukaryota > Metazoa > Chordata > Actinopteri > Siluriformes > Ictaluridae > Ictalurus > Ictalurus furcatus. The sequence continues at coordinate 28,274,054 of NC_071255.1, read as the reverse complement.
CTTGGTGGAATTTGAGGTGTGCTTGGGATCACTGTCCTCTTGGAACATCCGGTGATGCCCAAGCTTCAGCTTCCTCACAAACGGCATGACGTTTTCTCCTAGGATTTCCTGAGACTTCAGTGAATCCATCTTGCCTTCCACACTCTGCAGGTTCCCAGTGCCAGAGGATGCAAAGCAGCCCCAGCGCATCACCAAGCCACCACCATGCTTGACTGTGGACAGAGAGTTCTTCTTCCTCCAGACATACCGCTGATCCATCGTGCCGAAAAGTTCCAGTTTTGTTTCATCGCTCCACAGAACAGAATCCCAAAACTTCTGTGGCTTATTTCTATGATTTTCAGCTGACTTTTATTAGCTTTTGGGTCAGTAGTGGTGTATGTCTTGGAGTTCTGGCATGGAAACCTTCTGCGTTCAGTATGCGCCATACTGTGCTCAGTGAAACCTCAGTGCCTTTCACAACCTCCCTTCTCAGAAATCTGGTTGCAGCCATTGACAGCTTCCTTTTTCTGCCCCATTCAATATTTCATACATTTTTTACCACTAGCCAGTTCAGGTATTTCATATGTTCCAGCTCAAGCACACCTGGTGCAACTATCAGGTGTGCTTAAGACAACACCTGTTTTGCATATGTGTGATGTTGTGAGGGATTCTGTTCAGAGGGTTGAATAATATTGAAACTGGATAAATCATTATAAGCATTTTCAATTGAATTTGGGGAAATCACTTGAAGCATTTCATTGTGTTGAAGTATTTCAATTGCTTTTTTTTATTTATTCTAAACAGCTGAAAGTCTGTAAATTTTGACAATAAACCTGGTTTGCAATGGCGTTTAATAATTTTGATTGCAGCTGTATAAATGCTGTCCCACAGTTTAATATTATTTTTGGAGTGCCAAACCCAGCACTGGCTAGCCTTTGGTAATTAATTTAATAAAATAATAATCAATTTATCAATTTATTTGACTGAAAAATTAATTCCTTTTGGATCGATTAAACAAAACACACAAAGAAAACTCATCTGAAACCTGTTAGACTGGTCAAAAGACACACAAAAATTGTTGTTTGTTAGAGTGCTTCCATTTCCATACTGCAGGCTTCTTTAACATCAGTATGACAAAGGCCAGTATTATAATCCTGATTAAGAAATAATATATTGTGCAGCCCTACTTAGTAATACAGCAAAGATTTGAAATGCACGAAGAAGAGCCATAGCCTCATAACACAGTTCACTATCCACTATACATGACACAACTTATAGATTATAGACATATTGCTGCTTTACAAGGTTCATTTAATTTGCAGCACCAAGACGTCTCATCACTGTGCAGTGTATTTAGGAGACTTGCTTCAGAGTGCAATTCATAATTGCTACACTAATATCTAACGAGGGAATTTCAGAATGCTGTTCTGTATGTATAATTCATCACACTGCTATCAGCTAGAAGACATGTTCATTCATTTAAATGACGCCCAAAATGCCATGTCTGTGGAAGAGCCAGAGAACAAATGGATGCATCTTGTGAAGTTATGACAGAGGAAGGTTGTTTTTCTTCACTTTCATAGTTTGAACATACGGAGGAAGAAAACAGCAATGATACTCTGGTGATTTCGTTTAATTCATAATGAAAGAGCTCACACCAGACAGTTAGATCTGCTTAATGTGTAATGTGTAAAAATCTAAGGAACTCTGTTTCCTTGGAAACTGGAAAAACAGATTAAATTTTCGAATCAGAACAAGAGGGGGGAAAAAAAGAAGCAGACACTGTGAGGCAGCACAGCCAGGCTGCTGTACTGTCGCACCACTTGTCTTCTCACTGAAGACCATTAGCTGCTCCTCTATTATATGCATTTTGCACAACTAGATCTATTTCTAGTGTGTTCGTGTGCATAAATCTGTGTGTATCATACAGCTGACTGGTCTTCAGAGAACATGTAGTAGTGTGTCATTCACATGTCAAGCCATGGGGTATTGTTACTACATTTAAAACTCTGCTCTTGAAAAGTTTGTCCTACTCCTCATTTGTCCTACTCCAACAACTGTCAGTTGTTGTGAATTGTTTGCAGTATAAGTGACACTCCTTGCAGAAATCTTCGAAATGCAAGTGAAATCTGCTTGTTAGACAGTATCCCATAAACTTTTCAGTTGGTCAGCCTGTTTACAGGCTGTAAACTTCATTCTTGCCTGTAATGACACCTTCCATATGTCTAGTGAGGGATTTTTTTTAAAGCTTTTAGTGAAATGACAGATTTCAGTATTTTCACCTCCTTTTTTCCACCACATAGTGGCTATACACCACAGTCCTGAATGTTCTGTTATTAAATGTACCATATTAACTGACAGCTGGTCATGATATTAGTTGGGGGAAAACTTGAAGTGTTATGAATGTGTCAGTATTTCACTCTTTGTAATCACCTAACATGACTGTTACTGATGTGTGAATCTACAGTCTGGGCTAGAAAGAAATCAGTGCCATTGTGTATTTATCATGCAATTCTGTATATGTTGTATGACCATTGATGGTGCTGTTGCACATGGATTTACAACAGTCCAAAATAATCTGGTAACAAATGTAATTAATACATTTGTTAACAGCAAATAATATTCACGGACAGTTTAGCTATTAACAACATGCAAAACAATGCAAAATAAACAACAACCATGTTATAAGAACAAGGAGCAAGTTTGGAGAAATCTATGGTTCCTTGGCATTCAGCAGCTCAGTTATGGGTTATGAGAGAATAAATTTAAGAAGTCTCATCCCAGAAGACATTCAGTCTCAATAATAGACCTGTCAGTCAAATCTTCGTGCATAGCTTAGTATGTAATAAATCCACTCTGTTGCTTCTCTCTCTTCCCAGAAATCTGTCTGTATTCATAGGAACCGCACTCAATACTTTGGCCCCCTGTGTTATGTGAGTTGGGAGATAAACAGCATCATTGGCCTCTGGTGTCCTGCTGTCTCTGGCTAGGTAAAAAAGGATCAGGAAAATACAGCCATTCCTGTAATTGGCATGGAGCATCTATTTCAAGTTCTATAGCAATACATCATGGCTAGTGCATTGCACTATAGACATATACTCTACATGCCCTATATGAACGAATGTTTCATTTACTGTTCTTTAGCTGTTCTTTTTTTCACTTTAAGTGCTTTTGAAAAGCTACTTTAAGAACAAGAGCAACAGTAATGCTTATCAATTATTTCTTATTTATTTAACTGATTTCTTGCAAGCTTTTAGTGCTGTTCAAACATATACATGAGCCCCTCTGCATTTTTACAGATTGTATTATAGATCCTTGCACAGACACTTCTAGTTTGTCTGGAATGTCAGCTGGAGAGAAGGAGGGAGGAAAGATACAGTACATTGCATAGACTAGAGATGGAGCCTCGTGGTGTACTCTAAGACATATTTCACCTGTGTCACATCTGTCTCAATAAAGAAAGCCTCAGGGGCCTTTTGAAATATCAAAATGTCATATTTAAAATGAAGAACAATCTTAAAAAACAAATTAAATGTATCTATATGGCTACTATAATATGCCTAATAGATAAATGTAAGGCATATACAGTAGTATATGATATACATTTCTAACTATTTCTCTTATATCTCCCAAAACCAAGCTCCAAAACAAATAGCAAAAGTTTGTTCTGTTGCTCCTACTGCAGATACTACTCCATAGTCCCAGAGTAATGAAGAAAACAGCTTACAAATATTCAGTTGTGTTCCTTGTCAGTAAATCAAAGCTAGATAAAATTCAGGCTATTTTTAAATAAATCATGATATGTAGTATTGCATTTAGATAACTATTAAGATGTTCGGAAAGAAAAAGCTCTCTGGTGCTTACTGAAGCTTTGGGGAAAAGTCTGTTGTTGTTGTTGTTGTTTGTCAGTCAGATGGCTTATTCCAGTAAAACTATGCAGTTCTTGACCACATTAAGTTATGAGAAGTAACAGAATGGGCTAGAAATGTGGTCTGTGAGACTATGCTCTTCCTCTCCCTGATAATGTATGCTATATAGCTAGCTAATAAGTACTGGAGCACTAGCTAATCAATCACAATCAAGGATGTCAAATGGAAACTATCATGAAGAGGAAACATGGCGGCGTTTTTTCCTAACATGCTGTATATATCTCATATAATGATTAATGGTTGAAATATAAAAGCACTCACCTTTAGTATGTGATCTTCAACACTTTTTCTCACCCTTTTGACCTCAGCATTTACAGAGAAATGAAGACGAAGGGCTAAGTCGAAATAATAACCCAGCAATTCATAATACCACATTAGAGATATAAATTAAGCCAGCAAATTCACCCAGCAGGCTCAGTCTAGCATCAGATAGAAAAATTAAGCAATTTTTATTGTGTATTATTGCAACAGGTACTAAAATGCAATGTTTTGAAGGGAACTAATTTGAAATTCAGCTCAGATCCACAAGTATACTATTAATCAGGTTCAGTTTTATATAGCATATACAGCTTAATGAGTGGTTTATGCTTCATCATGGTTCAGCGACCTGAAATTAACTTTTGAAGTCTGGAGTGTCCAGTGTTTTTCAGAACAGTGCTTTTTAGCAAATAAAGAGTAACAGGTGTAATAAAATTGAAATAAAACGGTGGCCTGCTTCAACATTTGCAATTACTCTAAGCGTCTTACAATTGGGACTGGATACAACTGAACAGTTTTAAGGATTTTAATCAAGGACCCAACCGTAGCAGCTTGGAGGTGCTGGGATTTGATTTTACAGCCTTTTGATCATAGCCCAAAGCCTTTACCATTGAATAACCACTTTTATTTGTCTTCTATTTGGAGAACTCCAAACAATGCAGGTTGTAAAAATGTCCTTCATGCTTACATGTACTTCATCAGGTAGATGTCCATTGTCTGATAAATGTGCCTCAAGGTGAGGATGCTGTAATTGTCACTGTGGCCTCATCCTAAAAGACCATAGATCTATGATAAATAAAATGAGACATTTACCTGAAAGCACCTAATAATTGGTTTAATATGTTACTGTTCTATATGGTTGGTAGACTACTATGAGATTCAAGCCGTACACTGGTTTGTCCCAATTAAATGTATGTCACAATTAAACAAGGTACTTGCTAAACTGGACAGATTGGAGTTCTTTACATCGTGTTACTTGCCCATTTGGGTTGTCAGATCAGATTATTTAGGTTTGGACAATGCTTTTTCCACACTGCATCACTCCACCTCTTACATCACTCTACCTCTTGAAAGTGTCTTTCAACCATCCAGCCTTCTGGTCTGGTCAGAACAAACTAGTTTTATCTTTTAACTGAATGTCTGAATCACTTCTTAGCAGAAATGATTATTCATTAATGAAGTGGGTAAGAGCAGGGAAACTGCTAACCTGTTAACATCATTGACACCAGAGCTGAGGAACTCAGTCTCACAGATGAATATAACCTCTTGTTTGTACTGCCAAACAAACCTGCATACACAAAAGTGACGTTTGAAATTGTGCAGTTAAGCTATGGTACAGAAGGATTTTATTTTTATGTGTACGCAAATGTGCATTTATGAGCCCCTCCCCCTTCCTGGGGACTAGAGTATTTGGACCTTAACATGCTGACATGCTGATGCTAATTGATTAAGCAGTTGATAGTGATTCAACTCTCATTCTTTTTTTAATCTAGAAATGTTACATGATATGGCATATGTGAATACAAAGTAGCTTTATACCTTCTTCTGCTTTTTTAATTCAAGGAAGTGTTTAACATCTAATCCTGCCTGAGTAACAAGGTGTTTTACTAGGTGATTTAGGCACAAGAAAACCAGGAGTGTTGAATTATTGCTTACAGTATTTATTAGCTGTGTGTTATAAACTGACACTCTGTCAGGGTTAATTAAGCACAGTTTTACTGTAGATATGTGTGGGAAGCCATCTGTCTAAATTTAGATGATCTGAGACACTCTCTAAGAGGTCTCTTTATTTGAGATGTGATAACTTTATGGAATGATGTTCCCATAAAAGTGCTTAAAGGCAGTAGAGCTTGATTTATTGCAAACAAACCATATGTAAGTGTAAACCATGTGTAAGTGTAAAAAGGTTACATAGATGATGCATTTATATACTTGGCTTGTAGTTTGAAGAAAACCTCAAATCAAAACTGTCCTTTTTTTTAGTTAATATCTCTAGTGTGCCATGAAAACAAATATATATATATATATATATATATATATATATATATATATATATATATATATATATATATATATATATATATATATGTATATATATTAAACCAACCTACCCAAATGGATTGCCAGGCATAAACTAGACAAGACTAAATCAATACATGTTAAGCAGGCTATGATCCAAAACACTAATCAAGACAAACTGCATGGAATCATCACAGACACAATGCTAGAGCAAGGCATTGATTGCAAACTGGTGAGCTTCATTAGTATTCACAGGGATAGGTGCATGAGGAGGTCAAGTGATGAGATTGCAAGCTGACAATCATAGGAGTCACATTGTGCATTAGTTTTCAGTATTATGTAAAAGAAATATCTCTTCATTCCATAGTCTTAAACTTTAGACTACATCATTGTGTACACTCAAGTGAGGAAAAAATAATATCCAACGCCACATCATAAAACAGCTCCCCTTCCCCCAGCTATTATCAAGTAAGGTCCCGAGGTGCTTCCCTGTGAAGCATGTCAAGCTACAGAAGAACAACACAATATGATTTTTGTTTTATATTGTGGCAAAATTACTTTAATAGATCACTGAGGACTGGCAATAACAGATGGAACTCTTGAAATTGTGCTACAAAGGAATGCTGTAGCTGAAGCAATTTTCCTTTATTAAGACCCCCTGTTTCTTATTTTTCAACTCATTTCATTTCATTTAAGAAGACAGATTGAGCTTGCTTCATTTGCATTTGTGTGCGAGTGTGAACCTTTTGTCTTGGCAGCTGTTGAATTCTGCCACTTGTCTCAGCAGCATGTGTTTTAATAGCTGTTTTCCCACTGCTCTATAACCCACTCACCCAGCCCAGCCCAGCCCAGCAATGTCTACTGCATGTTCATGGCACATTTGCATCTATTTCTCAGACTCAGGTTATATGCAAAGCACACAGAAGCCAGGGACTTGCTTTGTATCAGGCTGTAAACAAAACACAGATCTCTGGTGTGCTAGATATGATTTTAATGACCACACTTTACCATCAGCATGCCTGTTCTTCACAAATTACATCTGACAGTTTTAACTGCCCTATGCAGCACAAATAAATCAGACCTGCTATACACAACTGAGAAGGACATACTGTAGACAAATCTTTAAGACAGTGTTTATAGTACAAATTGACATTTATAGATCTAGGACCTGCGTATCTTGCTGTTACATTTAACGCATGATTCTGCACTACAGTTTTCAGACCCGATCCCAGAGCCGTTGTTTTGACCGAACACCCTTGAGCTTTCATCATAAGTTTGACAGGAACAGACTCATGGAAACAAGGCCAGGTAATTGGATAGAGTTATGTCCAGGCCAGGATGCAGGGCATCCACTTAGGATTCTATGAGGAATCTGGATAAAGCATGCAAGCTGAAAATGTGCACTGCTCACTTCCTGCATAAAATTTGATAAAAGGAAGAAACAGAAGGAGAATGCTACATCAAGCATATTTTATCATGCCAAAACATCTATGGCAAATATTCAAACAAAATGTTTTTAAGCCAGATGGACTTAAAACATCAGAATATTCATTCTCCTCCCAGCGCAAAACAGCCCTGAAGATGTTTAGATTCTGCACCTATCGGAGCATCTCTTATTTTTTGTCCGGCGTAGAGTTTTTCTTTTCATGCCAGAGCATGAAGAAGACGAGCACATCCCGACCCGTATGTAAACACAGCCGTCACACAGGAATGCGTTCGCGTGCTACAGCACCTAATCATAAACGTAAATCACTTTACTGGACACAGGAAGTAGCTCTCCTTCAGCTGGAGAGTTAGAAACATACTCAGAATCTCGCATACCACATTATAGCACTATACTGTTACACTGGATTGTGTGCTTTCTCAGTAATAAACCTAACTCTGTGCTTCCTTGTTGTTCAAGTGTACAAGGGTACTTGTTTTGTATCATTGCCTAGGAAAGTGCATGTGGGACACCTTTAATAATTTATTAGAGTGATTGTTCTTAAGGTCCAAGACCTACCTGCAATTTATTTTTAGAGATGACCAGGGAAAATATATGTACATACTTTAGATAGAAGCCATGTCCCTTGATAGTACCATTTCAGCAAAAAGAAAAAGCACTTCTAAATAATAAAGTACCATTATTATTTAGAGTGCATTCGCTCCTTGATGGCAGTTCACTATATACAAACTGTACACAATTATTGTACAGATGTAGTATTCACTTTTTCTTATGTTACAACAGAAAGGGTCACCAAGGCTTAAATACAGTAACTCTTTAATTCTTAGAGATGGGTTTTGTTGGATAGCTTGGTGTTGTGAGTGTGGTGCTGTAATCAGGGAAGTATTTTAAAATTAACCAAAAGTTCTGTTTATGTGAGATGACTCATTGACACACTCTGCACCTCCCCTCAAATATCACTTATCTAAAGGCTTTGTAATGAGCTTAGCTGACAAAGCCCGTCTGACCCTTCTGGTGCACCACACTACTCAGATTGGCCTCAGATATAATCTTACTGGTTGACGTGTAATCAGATAAAAGAGCAAGGAACACACCGCTCAGTTTTACATGTCTGATTTTATGGACACTGAGCTGTGTGTTTCTTAAACCATCAGCCATACCATAGGTAACACTGCAGGCTCAAACCTACAGGACTGTTAATCAGCACAGAAGCCTTTATATTTCCCTTTTTTGGCATGTGTCTAAAAAAAAGAGAGAAATTTCTATCAAGTGTATAAATACTCCACTTTATATTTAAAGTTGCCTTAACAATATCTAATGCAGTATTTCACATCAACTGCATTAATGCACTATAGGTAGAAGTAACAAAGTATCTAACACTGTAACGTCTATCTACTGATGTATTTTATTAATAAAATAATGAAATAATGAATGAAATAAGAGAAATAATCAACACTTGCACTGATCAATGTTCATACAATCAATAGCCAATATGAACATTGCCTCAATGAAAAAGCAGCTGTGGTAGTTAACTAGAAAATTTCTGAATAGAGGCTGAAAAGCAAGTTTTAATATTCTGACTGAGACCAGAGAACAGAGTCCAGTAAGTTAGCAGCTCTTTGTAACATTCTGTAATTTAATTTGATAATTTATGTGGACAAACTTAATTAATAAATACTTGTCCTTTTTTAATGATGATTTATCAGAACTAATGCATTAAATAATGTTAAATAATAGTGTTACTGATTTATGTGTGTAGGTGATGAACACGATTGAGTGTCCACATTAGCTAGGAGATAGATTCTTGAGCCTTGTGGATGAACACTAACCCTAACCCTAAGTTATGACAAATCCATAGCGGGAGGCGTGTTAGAATCATTATGCACTCAGTCTTTATTTCGGAATACAGAAAACAAACAATCTAGGGCTGCAGGCAGAGTCGTGGTCAAAGGGAAAAGCACAGTATAAACACAGAGAGGCAGGGAAACAGCTAACAAATCCAAACGAGAGGCTAAACGGCAGAATCCACAAAATAGGCAATAGATCAGATCACAGAGAAACCGGTTCAGTAGCATGGCTTGGTATGGCAGAAGAACACTGGCAATACTTTGCAATGGGAAGTGGTAGCTGAATGGGCTTATAAAGTAAAATACTGGAAGGGAACTAGAACTCAGGTTACAGCTCCCTCTGGTGGCAGGAGGAGCTGTTTGTGGGCTGAGGTGTTACACAAGTAAAGATGGAGTTAGTATTTAGTTGTGACCAATTAGTGCACTCCATTTGGAAGTTTTAAAATAGGCTTAATGTAGTCTGTGTGTCTTTGACTAAAATGCACTCTCTTCATTTTGACAAAAAAGATGGGAGAGAGATAGAGAGAGAGATCTTTAAAGAAATCGTGTTGGCATGTGTACGGTGCCCTCCACTAATACTGGCACCCTTGGTAAATATGAGCCAAGAAGGCTGTGAAAAATTCTTTATTGTTTAACCTTTTGATATTTTGTTCAACAAATTTACAAAAATACTCTGCTGTCATGGATATCAAACAAATGCAAACAAAACACAGGTTTATGATGCCTGATGAAGTTGGCAAATACATGGCAGCAGATCTGAGACCGTTCCTCCATACAGAATCTCTTCAGATCCTTCAAATTTCAAGGTCCACACTAGTGGACCCTCCTCTTTAGTTCACCCCACAGATTTTATATGGGTTTCAAGTCAGGGGACTGGGATGGTCATGGCAGGACCTTGATTTTGTGGTCAGTAAACCATTTTTGTGTTGATTTTGATGTATGTTTTGGATCATTGCCTGCTGGAAGATCTGACCACGGCCCATTTTAAGCTTTATGGCAGGGGCAGTCAGGTTTTCATTTAATATTTGTTGATATTTGATAGCGTCCATGATGCCATGTATCCTAACAAAATGTCCAGGTCCTCAGAGAAACAGCCCCAAAACATTAAAGAGCCACCAACATATTTAACCATATGGCTACCTCTCTGTGTGCACCAAAACCACCTCTGGTGTTTATTGTCAAAAAGCTCTATTTTGGTTTCATCTGACCATAGACCCCGATCCCATTTGAAGTTCCAGTAGTGTCTGGCAATCTGAAGACACTTGAGTTTGTTTTTGGATGAGAGTAGAGGCTTTTTTCTTGAAACCCTTCCAAACAACTTGTGGTGATGTAAGTGATTTATTTGGATTGTAGTTTTGGAGACTTTCTGACCCAAAGACGCAACTAACTTCTGCAATTCTCCAGCTGTGATCCTTGGAGATTTTTTGGCCACTTGAACCATCCCCTTCACAGTATGTTGAGACAATATAGACACGCGTCCAATTCCAGGTGGATTCATAGCATTTCCAGTTGACTGGAACTTCTTAATTATTGCCCTGATGGTGGAAATGGGCCTTTTTAGTGCTTGTGCTATTTTCTTATAGCCACTTCCCATTTTGTGAAGCTCAACAACCTTTTGTCGCACATCACAGCTATATTCCTTGGTCTTACCCATTGTTATGAATGACTAAGGGAATTTCTTACCTCGTATTTATACCCCTATGAAACAGAAAGTCATGTTTTAACAATTTCCTGTTCCTAGTCACCCAGGTGTACTAAAAATATGTAAAATATCAATGGGAATATACTTCAAATATATTTTTCTCATATGAATTCATAGGGGTGACAATAATTGTTGCACACCTATATTTAACAAAGATTAATTTTTTTGGATAAACCTGTGTTGTGTTTGCAACTGCTTGATATCCACGAGAGCAGAGTATTTTTGTGATTTTTTTTTTTTAACAAAAGATCAAATGGTTACATAAAGACAATAAAGACAAATTTTCACAACCTCCTTTCTCATATTTACCAAGCGTGCCAATATTAGTGGAGGGCACTGTATTTTAAGTTCAGCTGGAGAGAAAGAGTGAGGAATAAGTGAGAGTAAACTTGATTTCTGAGTGCACTCACATTTATACTTATTCTAAAATGAACATTTATAGTGGCACCACAAGACAATCATTGTGGGTGTGAGTGGAAGGTCAGCATTGATTTGACTGGGTTAGATTCTGAATGATGATAAATGAGAGTTCATTGAAACTGCCATCTGTACACACTCACTGGGAGTTAACCAACATCACAGTATGTGGTGTGTGTGTATGTGTGTGTGAATGTACACTGACTCTCTTCCTCTCTCCTTGTCTGTGGGCAGCACGTAACATCTCCCCAGCGCACCACAGAACATTCCAGTCTAACCTTATGAGCAGACTTCTCGCTTCTCCTATTGAGAGGACTTTCTTGTCACTAAATTTGCTTTCAGAGTAAAATGTATGACTAACCACAAAAAGCCAGATACATTTACATTTATGGCATTTGGCAGGCGCCATTATCCATAGCGACTTACAAAAATGAACAGACATGGTGGAAAAGGCATTTACAAAAGTTATTTTTCTTATAGTGTGTAGATAGCAAATCAGATTGCAAGCTAATATATGCCTACAAAAAAAAAATCAGATTCTCTATAATACAGTCTGTTATTCCACTTTACATATATTCTCCACTGCAAAAAAAAAAAAACACTCATTCTGGCCCACCTCAGCTGTATTCTATCAAAAGCAAGTGGGCCCCTGAGTTATGTAATAGGTTGCTGCTGGAACTGGTATTAGGGAGGCCAGCAACGGGTGCTCACCCTGTGACCCAATGCAACAGTATAGTGACAGGGACACTATACTGTTAAAACTTTTAATGTCTTTCGGATGACACATTAAACCGACTCCAGCACCTCTGGTTTTTGTGAATGGCAGGAAGAGCTCCGGTAGAGACTGTATGAGTAGAGACAGGCCACTGCTTGAAATATGAAAGGTGTGTGACATTCTATCACATTCTTGCACTAACACATGCACAGATGTGGGTGCGTATTGCTCTGTTTATAATGATGAAATGGGCATACACAGTAGCTGGAGCAACAAAAGTTACAAAACAAAAGCAAAAAGTTATCCAATACCAACTGGGCCTGTGTGAAAATGTATTTGCCCCCATAGTTACCCAAATCTATGAAACTGCATTCATAATGGGGTTCAGTTGGACTAGATGCAACCAGGCCTGGTTATTGCAAACCCTGTTCAATTAAATCTTAAATAGAACTTTTCCAACAGCATGAAGTTGGTTAAAAGGTCTTACCCAGTAACACACTATGCCAAAGTTGAAAAAAAATTCCAGAAATGATGAGGAAGAAGGTGATTGAAATGCATCAGTCTGGAAAGGGTTACAAAGCAATTTCAAAGGCTCTGGGACTCCAAAGAACCACAGTGAGAGCTATTATCTCCAAATTGAAAAACTCAGCACAGTACTGAATCTTCCCAGTAGGGATCGACCTTCTAAATTCCTCAAAGAGCACAGCAACGACTCATCCAGCAAGTCACAAAATCGCCAAGGACAACATCAAAGGAACTACAGGCCTCTCTTGCATCAATAAAGGTCACTGTTCATGACTCCACTATCAGAAAGATAAACTTATTTGGTTCAGATGGTGTCAAGAGTGTGTGGTGGCAACCAGGTGAGGAGTACAAAGACAAGTGTGTCTTGCCTACAGTCAAGCATGGTGGTGGGAGTGTCATGGTCTGGGGCTGCATGAGTGCTACCGGCACTGGGGAGCTACAGTTCATTGAGGGAACCATGAATGCCAACATGTACTGTGACATACTGAAGCAGAGCATTATCCCCTCCCTTCGGAGACTCGGCCACAGGGCAGTATTCCAGCATGATAACGACCCCAAACACACCTCCAAGACGACCACTGCCTTGCTAAAGAAGCTGAGGGTGAAGTTGATGGACTGGCCAAGCATGTCTCCAGACCTAAACCCTATTGAGCATCTGTGGGGCATCCTCAAACGGAAGGTGGTGGAGCACAAGGTCTCTAACATCCACCAGCTCCGTGATGTTGTCATGGAAGAGTGGAAGAGGACTCCAGGGGCAACCTGTGAAGCTCTGGTGACCTCCATGCCCAAGAGGGTTAAGGCAGTGCTGGAAAATAATGGTGGTCACACAAAATATTGACACTTTGGGCCCAATTTGGACATTTTCACTTAGGGGTGTACTCACTTTTGTTGCCAGCAGTTTAGACATTAATGGCTGTGTGTTGAGTTATTTTGAGGGGACAGCAAATTTACTCTGTTACACAAGCTCTACACTCACTTTACATTGTAGCAAAGTGTCATTTCTTCAGTGTTGTCACATTAAACGATATAATCAAATATTTACAAAAATGTGAGGGGTGTACTCACTTTCGTGAGATACTGTATGTGTGTGTGTATATATATGTATATATATATATATATATATATATATATATATATATATATATATATATATATATATATATATATAATTTATTTTTTTAATAATGTGCTCTGGACGTCATGTCTCCTGTACAACTTAGCTATGTGCTTCAAACATGTGCTACTGGCTTATCCATCATGGCTAGGGCATGTTTTTATAGTCATGAGTAATCTTATTCACCTTGAAAAATGTCAATGTGGCAGAAATGATATCCAAATATGTCAGGTAGTCCATAAATGTGATAGAGAGGGCATTAGTGTGATGTATGTCAGTAATAGAAGGTCTTGTTATGGTCTGCAGGATTTTTTTTTTTATTATTTTTTTTTTAACATGATGTTGTCAGAGTTCAGGACACAGCAAGGATTTTGTTGAGAAAATGAGAATTGTGTGTCAGCATAAAATGGTACCTCTGAATTTCCTTAGGTAAAATCACTGAAAAAAGTAAAAGATTGTAGAGGAAAGCTTTATGCAGAACTCGCATAAGCATACATGTATGTAGTATCTACACAACCTAGGTTTATATGCCATAAGTGATCTTTCTTGATATTGTTGGTAGCAAAATTGCATTTAATATATTATACTTATCATAAATATTGAACTCTATATAATATTATATACAACCTATGATTTTATATAACTTTTTCCCTTATGCATGGGTATCTCCACTCACTCACCACAAGCTTCTACACTCACTCACCAGTGTCTACATTCTTCCACTAGATGGCAGCATCGCACTTCGTTGCACTTTACTTTGCTGTGACATATTTTGCTTTGGTTTTTAGTTTTAAACTGCCTTTAAAACACCTTCCAGGCTAAATCTTATTGTATTTTCTATAGCCCAGTGTGAAAGTCTTGATGAACAACTTACACAGTTCTTGGTGTTTTATTGTTTATGTCTGTTGTTAGTAGCCTTGTGTGGCTTGTTATTTTATGGTGTTGTTTTTCTTTTAGATGTGTTTTTATTTTATTTATTTATTTTTTATTGTGAAGCAATCTGTAGCCTCCCACTTAGAAAAGTGCTATATAAATAAAGTTTTACTTACTGTACATACTTACTAATAAGAACTGAGGAACAAACTTGTAGTTGTAGAGACACTACTGTGCAATGACCTTAAGCTTAAAGGGACAGATTTGAATTATGGGCTTTGGGATGTGGCCTGCTTTTAGATCATTCTTACTGAAATATCCACTCCCACAATTCTGACCCGCTCCCACTCTTGCATCCAGCCATTTTCTATGCCGCTTATCCTATAGGTTCACAGGGTACCTGGAGCCTATCCCATGGAGCATCAGGCAGAGGGTGGGGTACACCCTGGACAGGATGCCATCGCAAGCACCCTGATTCATACCCCATTCATACACTACAGACGCTTTGGACATGCCAATCAGCCTACCATGAACGTCTTTGGACAGGGGAGGAAACCGGAGTATGCGGAGGAAACCCCCGTAGCACGGGGAGAACACACATACTCCACACACAGGGCAGCTGTGGGAATCGAACCCCCAACCATGGAGGTGTGAGGCGAATGTGCAAACCAATAAGCCACTGTGTACCCCCCTACACACACACACACACACACACACACACACACACACACACACACACTTACAATTCTGACCATATTCAGTTGGTTCTATTTCCCAAAAATAAAAAAACATATAAATGCTTGATTTAAAAAGGATTTACCTGTATTTTGACTGCAGTGTTCTCACTGTCTTGCACATCTGCTGGATTTATGTTTACAGACCTTTGCTATCTCTGGGGAAACGATAAAAAGAACACCATTATGGCAAAATTATTGTTTTTTTAAAACAACACAAAGTTTTTCAAAGTTGTAAAAGTCAGCTTAACATATCAACAACTCCTTTTGAATGTGCTCATTTATTGGCATTTATCTGAAAGCATTTATCATTCTGACTGCACAAGCAGATTGAACATATATCACCTACAAAATGCAGGAACAAACTGCAAGTCATTACCAAAAAAAAACCCCTATAAAATTGATTGCAAATTCTCCAGCCAAGACCCGCCTCACTCAGTAGCCGTTTATATGGCCCTGAGTTTATTGCTCTATTTTGCACTCTAGTGGAATAACAGAGACTAGCTTTTTTTCAAATCTTTCAATGTATTTTAAAACAAAGATTCTAGATTCATCTGGTGAGCCAGATCAGAACCATTCTCAGACTGGTCCCGGCCTGTTGGCCATATGTTCGACACCCTAAAGTAAGACCTTTATTTGAATTTTACTGAATATTATTGCAAACAGTGAACTCATTACTATAAGGTTTTGTCTTGGTTAAGAAGGAATCGGGGACATAACCTTATAATACTGAAGTCACAAAATGTTCTCTCTCTCTCTCTCTCTGTCTCTCTCTCTCTCTCTCTCACTCTCTCTCCCCCCTCTCTCGCTGTCTCTCTCTCTCTCCCTCTCTCTCTCCCTCTCTCTCTCTCTCTCTCACTTTCTCTCTCTGTCCTCCAAGATTCATATCTGACCACCTGCTCCCATTTTGTATTCGGGTCCTGTGGGATCCCAGTCCACATGCACACCTCTACACCACACTCCTCGTCACATCCCAGGCCCCATGGTGAAAAATATATTTTTAGTCAATGTGCAAGCGTTCTAGTAAATTCTTCTCTGTGTAAAGATTGGAAAAGGAAACCCCATTTTAGTCTGGTTTTACTGAGCTATTTGTCTTTATCCTTTTTCTATAACTCTTGGATGAATACAGCATCAATAACATGAACTCTAACTTGGACCAGAACATTCAGATTCATGTTTACAACCTCGCAAATCCACAGTCATCCCCACTAAGCTTTAATATGATGTCCCTAGGATTATTTGTCTCTCACCAACCTATAGGCCAGTGCATCATACTGTATATCATAGCCCAGACAAATTAAAACTATAATATGCATGTAACTTGTGGTATAAGCCTGTAATCCTAAACTTTGTTCATATATATAAATAAATGACATAAAATATTTAGGAGGAATGCAGAAAGGAAATCCTACTCAATCTGACTTTCCTGATTAAGTATTCATGTTTGAATCCCAGTTACATCTCATGGATAAAGCTTTATTAAGAGGTGGATTTTTCATCATGAATGAAGCTCAAGGCTACAAGACATTCATAGCAGTGTTTATAAATTCACAAATCCATTGTCATTCCCATTAACATGGGATTATTTGTTACATACTTCCCTATAGGTCAATGCATCAACTTGGACAAATTGAAAAATAATCTTTGAGTAAAAAATTTGGCCCTGAAATGTAAATCATAGCAAAGGAAATTTAATCTTAAAAGTACAAGTTACAGATTACGTCCTTAAAAAAATGCTCAACATGTACACAGTAAAATTCCTAGTGTTGAATTAACACCCAGAGTTTTTATATAGTCCAATTGGACTATTGGGGTGTTTACTTAAATTGAGTGCCATTAAAATGGGTGTAAAGTATTTGTTGCTTTTCCCATGAACAACCTAATAAAAATACAACTTTTATTTCACTATTTATTAAACTAATTCTTTATCAAACTGTTTGACTTTATTTTATCTTTTCTTATTCTTATGGCAGTCTAAGCACTATTCCAGAACTCCACAATGATATGTATGTTGCTCATTTGACCCCAGAAACTGCAAATACATTGAAGGTCTTATATTTTCCAGGGATTGAGAATACAGGATTTATACCGGATATAGCCATAATGAATCAAAGTCAAATCCCTCCTTCACACACATTTTTAATCCTTTATTGTGTGTGTGTGTGTGTGTGTGTGTGTGTGTGTGTGTGTGTGTGTGTGTTATTCTCCCAGGAGGATTATGAATGTTATCTGGACACAGGACAGTTTTTCATCAAAATAAATTTTTGTACATTATTAAGGCTCTATTTTTATGTTATCTTAATGGCACTATTCTCAGTTGCAGTCATTGGGAGCTATTACACTTTCTCCCAGCATTCATACACCTGATTAATGTATGACTTGGTAATTACCTGCTTAAAATACGTTTTCTTGATATCATTTGAGAAAGCCATTTGGGCGCTGAAGGTTTAACCCTAGTGTTTGACTGCATTATTCTGGTCACTAATGACTCGCTACCTCATTCCATCTCTCGCAGGTCTCCCAAGTACTGTGCCGAGATTGTCAAAAAAAAAGAAAAAGAAACATAAAATACAATAACATGCAATTTTCTGACCTATTTAAATTATGATTCCAAATTATTTTATATTATTTAATCAAGTCTGTTTTTAGAAGCTCCACCTCTTTATTACTCCATGCCAAATTAGTCAATAATGTATTATTGTAAATAAACTATGTGGAGTTTTAAACTCCACATAGGTGAGTCGAGGAGATTCTTAAAACAACTTTTATTCTCCCTGTGCCAATGAAAAAATTGGGGGGAAGAAAACAGCTTTTAGACTTTAGCAGTGCAAAAAAATTGTATTCCAAGCATAATCATATAAGGTGCTTTTAGGAGATTGTTGTGTTATGTGGTATTCATTTTACATGATATCCACTCACCTGAGTAATAGAGAGACAGTTTTTTAATAATAACATTACCACTTGAATTCATCTGTAAATGAGAGCTGTAGAGAGTTATAAAGGGAGAAAATCGGTCTCCTAGGACAAGATGAAATCGTTACATTTCTTTTGCTTTCTACACAAAAAAGGAATCATACTTATCTGATTACATAACCATAAGCCATCAATGTTACTCTTAGTTTTTGCTTGGATAGTGTATGGCATGCTGTTAAAGCTCCTGTTATATGATGTAGAGGTTTGTACTGGGTATAGAACATTCACAGTGCGTGCACACACACAAACACACACACACACACACACACACACACCAGATGGTGTTAAGGAACCTGTAATCCGTGTGGCATTTCTGTCCTCTGTCATAGCCAGGATTATATAGTGGACCAATGTCTCTCTCCTCTCTCTCCTCTCTCTCTCTCTCTCTCTCTCTCTCTTGATGTTGATTGTCATTCTGTCAGCCATTCATTCGCATTCATGTGGATGAAAAGGTGGCAACAGCTCGTTTTCTGCTTTAAACCGTGTGTCATTTTGCACTGTCACTTCAGCTTTGGATTCTGTAGTAATCTTTAATGCAAGGTAATGTACACTTCATAAGTGAGCTCATTGCTTTTAAAATTGGATAAGAGCAGAAATAAGGAGCGATTAATATAATGGGTATGTTTCAATTTATTGGTTTAGACCAATTTTTTGTCAATTTTATAATATTTTTACTGATGGTGTTTTTATTTATTTTTTTAATTGACTCTTGGTGTAATGCTTTTTGGTGTGACACTACAGAAATAAACTAGTCAGATGAACTCGTACATAGTTGAACAGAGCAGCAAAGTGAATTCTATTCGAGTTAATTAAGCTGTGTACCATTCATTGATTTTCTTTCATTTTTCATCTAGTATTTTTACACACGTCACTTATACCTGAGACCGATGAAACTGAGACATGAACATGGACAGAAATTAGGTTTATTCATGCATTTTTTAATGCTGGACTCTCAAATATGAAAATGCTTTCTGGAATTTGAACAAGTTAAGTCTACATTGTAAAAATTGAAAGAAAAGGACTCACAGTTGTAGTGTAGGTGTCTAAAGGTTAGCTACTATAAGCTACAGGTTTGTGAGTCTAGAGCTCAGTGACCGTTTTTGTTCTTTTTCACAGACATCAGCATATGGAATTGTTCTGAGTGATTATGGGTCTTTTTGTGCGCTTTTGAAGGAAACTGATTTTGAGCTTCTATGTTTCATGAGAAAGGAGCATAAAGAGATTGGGAGAGAGAGTCGGAAAGAAATTCCATGTTGCTAGTCTTAATTCAGGGGCACACGGTGGCTTAGTGGTTAGCATGATCACCTCACACCTCCAGGGCTGGGGGATCGAATCCCTCTGTACCCCGCCTTGTACCCTGCCTTGTGCCCCATGCTCCCTGGGATAGGCTCCATGTTCCCCTTAACCCAGTAAGATAAACGGTGCAGAAAATGGATGGATAGTCTTAATTCACCCTGCTAAAAAAGTTAATGTGGACTATTAACTCGGCATTGATAATGGATTAGTGAAAGCATCTTGTGTTTCATTATCATTTTATTTGTCACACACACAGACATACATGGTACAATGTGTAATGAAATGCTTTTTACGACAAAAAATGCATAGATTATAATTTACTTGTATACAGTTAGAAAATTATTTATATATATATATATATATATATATATATATATATATATATATATATATATATATATACTGGGTACAATTGGGATAAAGTGCAGATATGTGCAGTATAACGATGTGCAACTTGAAGCTGAGGTATTTGTATTGAAGAAAATTGCCCACATCTATAATAAATATTTATAAATGTTTATATGTACAGGGTAATACAGGATAAAGTGGTTAGTGAAAGTGAATGAATAGAAGCTATATTAAAGGAATGTAGGTGTTATAAGCTATATTAAATGAATGAAGGTGTTGTATATCTAGTCAAAGCTCTAGTCCTTGGTGTTGTCCTGATTGACGGCCCAGATGTCCTGTGGGAAGAAGCCCCTCCTCGTTCCCTCTCATATTTCCTAAAACAGATTTTTTCGCAAGTATTTGCACTAGGGCACACTGTAGTGCGATGCAAGGGAACACAGTGTTGATGAATATATTCCCGTCATGACATGGGACTTTCCACAGGATTTCTCAACATTGTTTATTATTACGGTTTCTGAATTGTGCACGAGCTGTACATATAAGGACTGTGTATTTTCTGTTCAGCTGCTGGGATTAGCTGAGTATGTGCTATCTATCATCTCGAGTAAATTTGGAAAGCTGTTTAATTAATGCCGTTAATCTTTTTTATATTTCTTCGAATAAATTCATACTAATGTGACATGACGGGTAGATAAGCCTGCAAAATGATTTTATTTGCCATTTAATATCGATAAATAAAAGCTGGAATCAGTTATCAAAAGAATTTTTAATTGATAGGTAAAATTGGTTTTAGCCAGCCCTCTTTCTAAAGTAAACTGATGAGTTATTTTCTTTGCTGTTGTTCCTCAAAAACATAGTAAAGTGAACTGAGTAAAGTCTGTATGTGTCTTTACACAGTTCATGTAACAGATGTAGTCATGTGAAAAAATAATGGAAATTGTTGACTTTTTTGACATATTTGAACAAGCAAAGATTTGATCCTTTTTGAAACAGTCCCTATTAATAAAGTTGATACAATCCATCAAATGGCACATAGAATTGACATTTTATAGTAATTTTCACAATTTAAAATTAACAAAAAAAAAACAGATCAGTCACATGGAAAAAGTAAGTATACTCCTACATTTATCACACCTTCAAATCCATAAAATTTGATTCAGGTGTTCAGGATTGGGTGTCAGTGATTAGAAGCTGCTTAGGGAGTGTAGGTGGAACCTGTCTTATTTATACCCCACTCATATCTATCTGTCTGGTGTTCACTTTGCTATTGAGGTAGGCCGCGCTGTACTGAGTTTGACACCGATTGCAGCATTGACATCAGTCGTCACCTCAGGTGCAAGTCGAGTCTGTCCTAGACATTGACCTGTGGTTCTAAATAATATATATATATATATATATATATATATATATATATATATATATATATATATATATAAATGCGTATGCATCTTATTAATTCACTGAAACTCGCTTTTATGCCTCTTTAGTGAATTGTGACAGTGTCAGTTTTTAACAGTTCAAAAACTCATTCCCCATGGTCCTTAATTTGATAAAGCATTTGCTGGTTGTATTTACTGGTTAGTTATATGAAGTTTTTCTGATGGAATTGAAACAGGAATTTGTATACAGTGAAATAATAGTATCCTCCAAACTCTCTCTCTCTCTCTCTCTCTCCCCCTCTCTCTCTTGCAGGTGTGGGTTTTCTGTGCCTGGTAGATGTGGTGCCGGTCAAAAACGAGGATGGTGTGGTGATCATGTTCATCCTAAACTTTGAAGTCATGACTGAAGACAAACTGCACAACCCCAACCAGGGGCTGAACCATAGGGTGCCTCTCCCCTGGCGTTCCACAAGTATTCCTTTGCTTCTTTTCCATTAATAAACTTTAATATTTTGGCTTGAATAATAACATAACACTACAAAACCCAACTTCTATTTTCATGCTTCCATCTCTGGTCCAGATCCAGCACGTCGTATCCGTCTGCATTTGCCTCTCCTGCAGTCACACAGTAACAGCAAGTCATGTCTGCATGAGGACCCTGAGGCAGGCCGTAGTGCTGACATCTCTGCCACTACCAGCTCTAGGCGTGGCAGCGGTCACGAGTCTCTGGCTCTTGGCGAGCTCGTCTCACTGCCAGAACACGAGCAGGTCCACCCTTCTGCCACCACACCATCGGGCACGGCATCCTCCTCCCTGTGGCCTGATGACAGACGCACCCTCCTGGGAAGTGAGTCCACGCCGCCTCCTTCGGCCCCTACACACTCCTCCACATTGCCCCTGGGCCAGTCATCGCCACGGGCACACAGGCTCAACCCAGACACCTCAGCCTCCAACTGCAGCCTGACACATAGCCGCTCGCGTGAGAGCTTCCACAGCATGCGCCGCGCATCCTCTGTAGATGACATAGAGGCCATGAAGCCTGAATGGGATCGCAGACACTCCATACGACCAGCGAGCAGCAGTACAGGTGAGCAAGCTGGAGCTCAAGCAGAGGGCTGGGGCAAAATCAGATGGGACGGAAATGTTAAAGTAACAGTTTGTTATTGTAGAGTCCACTGCTGAATGTGATGTAAGCTGTAATAATACGGCAATTAAGTAAGTTACAATTACAGACACAGATAGCATCACTGTGTTACAGTGGTGCGTGAAAGTTTGTGAACCCTTTAGACTTTTCTACGTTTCTGCATAAATGTGACCTAAAGTACGATCCAATTTTCACACAAGTCTTAAAAGTAGATAAATAAATAAATTCCTTAATAAATAAATGACCAAGTATAATATTTTTGTCTCATTTGTTTAATTAGGTTCTCTTTGTCTACTTTTAGGACTTGTGTGAAAACCTGATGATATTTTAGGTCATATATATGCAGATATATATAAAATTCTAAAGGGTTCAAAAACTTTCAAGCACCCTGCTTGGTAATTCCCTGTGCTGTGCCTATGAGTATCATGATTGGGTCAGATCCACAGTAGGTTCATAGTTTTGATTTTTTCAGGTGCAATGAACAACAAGTCCAACATGCTTAACTCTACCTCCGATTCAGACCTCATGCGCTACCGCGCCATCAGTAAGATCCCCCAGATCACCCTCAACTTTGTGGACTTTAAACCTGACCCCCTTATTGCTCTCCCTCCCGGAGAAATGGACATCATCGCTCCCTGCAAGCTCATTGACCGCACACACAACGTCACAGAGAAGGTCACACAGGTAAGAGACATGTACTGTTTGAGCTCTGGCATTTGTTTGAGATACAAGTGATCAGGACATATTAGATTTTTTTTTGGTGATTTAAAATGAAAGTTGCAAAGTGGCGATTTTTAAATGTGACTTTTAGTTTATGTCCACTTCATAATCTGAATTAACACAGTTTAGGAGACATTATGGGCATGGAGGAATGCAGTGACTTATTGAATGTTGTCTGGCAAACTGTACTCAGTGTGATAATGTCCTTGTTATGTCTTGGCTGATCCTGTATGTTTGGTGTGGAGTCCAGGGCTCAACTTTGATGACAGAAAAAGGTCTGCTAGTAGTGCTGAATCTAGAGCAGCAGGTGATCTTGTGTAGAGCAGATCATGAGTGGAAAAAAATTGTCTTCATTTGTTTGTTTTAGAAAGGCCTCCGTATTTTTCCTTATTGCCAGGGGCATAATTACATTATCAGGCAGGTTCTGGTCCACTGATAAAATACAAGCATTGTATTAAATTGAATTAAAATGTGTAATATACATTGACGGCTAAAGGATGCATAGTTGAATGATGTATAGATACAGTATTTACAGTACAGTTGCAATCAAAATTATTCAACCCCCATTGCAAATCAGGTTTATTGTCAAAATGTACAGACTTTCAGCTGTTTGCAATCAATAAATCAAACAAAAGCAATTGAAATAGTTCAACACAATGAATGCTTCAAGTGGTTTCAACAAAGTAAACTGAAAATGCAACTTATAATGACTTCTCCAGTCTCAAAATTATTGAGTGTAAGTGTTGAAAGTAGTTGCTGTTTTCATAAAGTGATATTATAATACAGTTATTAGTAAGTCTAAATAATGAAAATGGTAGTGCAATGCCATGGTACTTATTATACTGTAAGCTTATAATATGAAACTAGTGCTGCCCTGGCAGACTACCAAGTCTCATCACTGTGGAAAGGAATGATCTGGCATGATGTGTAATGCAAGTATCATTCTGTCACTGCAGGTGCTTCTCTGCTTAGCCAAAGTAATATACAGGGATGGATAGTCGTTGTTCATTATACAGTCATTATAGATAATAATAATAATAATAATAATAATAATAATAATCACAGCTAGCACATACTGTAGACAAAAGCCACAGATGAACTCCCCTAATTTCCATTATAAATAATCATATACTTTGTGCTTCTCTGTTTCACTGGTTTCTCTTTCTAGATGTAACTGGGTTAAGCTAATGCACCTCCATGCCATGCTGTGGGTACGCTCTTTCTGCACTGCTGTACAGAAATGAAAAGGGCGATTGATGGCTCTGGATGAAATGATGATAGATGGGGAATCTGGGACTGTTCATTGTGGTATGAGACTCTTTAGGCTAATCGAGTTTGGGGTAGAGCAGACGCATGACGGACGTGCTGTGCCAGAAAAGAAGTTGACTCTCTGTGCGTTGTGCTTCACTGTGGCAGTAAAACTCCACATTTATGATCCGTGTCTCTAATAGTACAGTACAAAATTGAGCATACTACAGTATATTATATGGATGTTAATAACATGGGTAATTCACTTGCAGGTTTACAAGTGAAAATATTACCCAGAATCCTTTCAAATACTTGTGGAATGAGTTCAACAACGGGCTCGAGATACTGTATGTCATCTTGTGTCTTATTTGTCTATGATAGTCAGTGTATTGAGTTGGTGAATTGAATATTTGCCAGAAAATCTCTGAAACATGCTTAAACAAAAACTAAAAATATACATTCAAACCATACTCATTCTGATGTTTGATGTGGACATTTACTGATGCTCTTTGCCTGTACAGTGTGTGCACGATTTTATGCATCGCACTGCTACCACATGATTGGCTGATTGGATAACTGCATGATTGAGCAGGTATATACGTGTTCCTAATAAAGTGGCAAGTGATTGTATTGTCCTACTTAGTTTTATTGACAGTTTCTATATGTTTCTCTAGGTTTCAGATGCATTATTGATCTGTGAAATGAAAGCATCTTTTTTGCTCACTATTTGGTAATATTATCAGTTTTATGAAGAGCCTGTGATGGGTGATCCGTATGAGTGTTGGCGTAGCATGTCAGATTGTGCTCTGATGTGTGGCATTGGTGTGGACTGTGAGTAATGACTGAACTGTATGATTTAGTACACATGACCACCTTCTAGACTGCGGGAACATGTGATTGATTTCCAACATGTGGATGTGGCATTTAATTGAGCCATCAACGCTCCTCGCTTCTCATATTGAGCTGTTGTCAAGGTATTATGGGTGAAAGATCCTCTCTGTGTAAAGGATCACAAAGTTACAAATAATCTTGTTCTTATTTTCCACAGCAGAATCAGATAAGGAAGAATTCACTAATGATTGCCACAGTGAGTGTTAGATATATTTGACTATGTACTCTGCATGGTAGATAGATTTTCTCTGCGTGTGTATGTGTGTGTGACTTGAAGCTTCCACTCTTCCGGTTGGACAGCTTGTCACACCTCTCAGCTGTTTGACACGCACTGCACGGTGTGTTTCATTCAGGTGAAAGCGAGGCCACTCCAACCCTGCAAACGTACTGCAACTACACTCTGAGATGTTTTGCAGAACAGGTTTGTGAACTGAACTCGCGTGCATGTCACACAAAGTGCACATTGGGAATACAATATAAGAGACTGTATGTGTGTCTGTGTGTATGCGCATGTGTGTCAAGATATGTAGGCATCTTTTTCTTTAATTTCTGAATTGTTTTATATTTATTTTATCAGAGACACACTCGCATACATTGACCAACATACACTCGAGCATAAAGACCTCTGCACGGCCTTTTAATAAACATCCTGCTTTCTGATGTGTATGCTTTACTGTACATTAGATATCACATATGTTCACACATATGTTTCTGTCACTGATTTTGTCACACACTTAACTTATCACAGGCCTGTTATAACATGTGTGGCCTATTGGTGGCAGTAGCAGGCAAGACAGGTACAGCACCACTGACTCAAACAGCACTTCATCCTTTAAAGATACGCGCACACACACACACACACACACACACACACACACACACACACACTTATCTCCATGATTAGTTTTAAGAGTGGTTATTAATGAAATTGAAATTATGTGAAGTGTTTATTTCACTCTCATGTATCTAGTTTATTCATAATCCTGTATACTGCTATCGAGACGTACATATTTATTCTCTACTAGAGATGCAGTTAAAATTTTTATTTAATTTCAATTCCTTGGTTTTGTTGCTTTAGAGTAGTTTAGATTTCATTAGCAGATTAAAATAGGATCTTCAAAATATCTTCGCAACGAAAAATAAATGCCCCAAGACCTTTCCACAATTTACTAGAAAGTATAGCATCTACCGCTCATACCTCTTATAGTTTTAATCTCAAACCTAAGCCTGTATAATAATGCTATAATTATGTTATTATGTTAATTTTAGAAATTAATTCCACTACTAGGTTGCGAACAGTTAGGATGAATAATAATAATAATAATAATAATAATAATAATAATAATAATAATAAATTATTATGACAATAATTATTATTATTTATTTATTATTTATTCATTTATTTATTTATTTATTATAATACATGTGGATTTCCTTGCTGGTAGGTGAAATGGCCACTCTATTCACCACTAGGTGGGAATGAGCATGCAAATGTGTGTATGATGCCCTGTGTTGGATTGGTGTCCCATCCAGGGTGTATTCCTGGTGTTCCAGGGTTAGGCTCTGGATCCTTTATGCCTTGACCAGGATAAAATGTTTACTGTTACTTTTTTTCCACAGGAAATCATTTTTTAGATATTTTTTTTGTTTAGATCTGGGCTCTAGGGAATGTGTTACTCAAATGTGTGACTGCTGTGAATATTAGAGCATTAGAACATTTCTGTGAAACTCAAACTGTGAACGCTTCATAATGTAAGAGTTATGGCCTTGCATTTCATGGAGAGGTAAATCCATACCATTTGATTATAGTTGGCAGAAACTCTTGCAAGCAAGCAAACTTTTTCTTTATTCTGGCCAAACTACTTGATAAAGCCAGCTTCTTTCATGTTTTCTGTTTAATATCGCTATATCCCAATGTTGAGATATAAATAATATGCTGGTGGTAAGGAACAACTAAATAGTTTGTGATGTAAATAATTCAAAAAGAGATCCAAACATTACACACTCAGATTGGTTCATTGTTAATGTTTATTTTATCCAGAGATTAACGGGTATAAAGAGGCACTTATGTGCTGGCAAAGACTCCACCCTCCATTTTCCAGAGATAAATGCGTCAACCTCATAAGCATGATGTATTATAAATGAGGAATACTGTTCTATATCGAATACACTTCTATATCTAATGTGATTTGCCACCTATTATCATTCTCTTTGCTTCCACAAGCTGTACATCTTGTACAATTTTAAACAACTAGAGTCGCACTAAAAGAGATACATTATGTTTTCATGTTCCTCTAGTGCAGTTAATCAACATCAGATACTCTCCTACGTCAAAACGCTGTCTGTGCCCAAGTCACGATCTCCATTAGGAGCCGTATGTCCGTGCATTTGCAGCTCTAAAAACTAATTCAGAATCCACTTAAGATGAACCTTGAATTTTAAAGCATCAGCAAAACATTAGTATTTCCTTCATATCTATTGACTGAGGGCCAAAATACGCAAGCCTGTGTCACTCTCAAGGTCGATTTACAAATTATTTTGTCGTGCTAATCTAAAAAAAAACTAAAACAAAAAACAAAACAAAAAAAACTTTAATCCATAGAAGATGTCTAAAGACCCATAAGCTCTTTGTTTCCCCAAATAGGTCTTATTTAAAGAGACCCTACTGCCCATGCTCAGTAAACACTTACCTTTAATTTCCTACTCAACGTGTGGTGGCTATAGGCATTTTGATTGATGTGGTCCAAAGTATTGGACAGCTGGCTGGAGTTTTGAGTTATAAGTGTACTCAAGGTTGCAGGGTTCAGCCTGCCCTAATGTCTTTCAAATGCTTATTCAGATCCAGCTAACAGGTTTATGAAGGTAATAGAGTGACTGGGCTAAAGCAGGAAAATAATAAACATTACTCATTTGGCAGGTGCAAATTCGAAGCAATTTCGAGTCCAATACAAGCCTATAACTGAGCAGTTTAAGGATCTTGCTCAGGTATCCAACTTTGTTTCTTTCTCTGGCAGTTTAAACTCACGACCATCCACACCGAACTGATTGTTTTTACCAAAGCAAATGGGCAAAATTGATAAAGCTTTTCTCAGATTCTTACACACAATTTTAAGAAATACAGCATACAGGAGTATTACAAAATTCTTGTCACTGTCTTGGCAATATGCCTGCACTATACCTTGATACTGTCACGTAATGTGGTTGGAGATGGATTCAAGTGCAGTTCAAGCTTTTAATGAAGAGAGGCAGGCAGACAAATCCAAATCGTAGGGCAAAATCATGGTCAAAAACAGGCAAAAGGTCAGGTGATCGGCAAACAGGGTAGACAGGGCAAAGGCAGAATATGAAGACGAGAAACTGGGAACAAGATCAAAGAACCGGAATCAAGAATACAGAAACAAAAGGCTTTGTAACGTACTGGCGGCAAAACACAGAAACACGATACTTCACCCCGAACAAAGACACACGTGTGGTTTAAACATACAACCTAATCTAAGGGGATAACACAAAACGGCTGAGATATTAAGAAATAACCAATAACATAACAGGGGTGAAGACAGAACAGAAAACAAAACAAACACACGTGTCAAAAGTCAGAGTTAATGACAACACGGAAGCACGTGCTCGGGCAGTTCATGTGCGCTGAATGCTCCGGCACTCAGTGTGAGGGGAAATCCTTGACAGATGCTATAGTGTACCTGTAGAACCTTAGACCTGCATGGACACTTACTGAAAAACGATGGACACAGCCCCCAAAAACAGTCAGGTATAAGTCTGTTACATGTGCCACTTATTAGGGCAAGTAAAGTTCCTACTTACATATTTACGAGTTACCATAATTTGATATCATCATCATCATCATCATCATTAAAGTAATTATTCAGTGATCCCTTGTTTGTTACATCAGAGTTTCACATAATCAGTTAAACAGAAACATAACAACAGAAAGTCAGTGGCACAAAAATGACCAAGTATTTCAAACTCATATTGAAGAACAGGTGGCATTAAAATATATACTTTTAAATGCTCAATATTTAAATTAGGATATCATGGTTATGCAGTGGGTAGCATTGCCACCTCACAGCTCCAGCGTCTCTGGTTTGATCCTGGTTTGACAATAACCCTTGATGTTAGGTTATTGTCTGTTTGTAGTTTCTTGTGTTCTCCTTGTGTCCATGTTGTTTTCCTCTGTGTTCCCTGTTTCCTAAATCTCTCAGAATATGCCAGTAGTTGGATTGGTGGCTCTTAATTACCCCTAAGTATGAGTGTGTGTGTTAATGAGTGTGCATGGTCCCTTGCAATGGATTGGCCTCACTCCCAGGGTTATCAGGATAGTCTCCGGATGCACCGCGACCCTGACCAGGATAAAGCAGGTGCTGCTGATGAACACATGGATGGATGGATAAATTAATGAATGATGGAATATTGAAGCAATATTTAAACTGATGTCATAAAATGTGGCCTTTGAGAACATTAATAACACTGGGCAGCACTTGATCCAAACATAATTGAACAAGAGTGAAGTTAATATAAAGCTTAGATGATATTAATGTAGTAAGTGTACCAGCAAGTTCAAAACACCAGGCCATTAAAAGACCAAAAATCCTAAATGCATTGTACTTATAAAAAATGGGCCTATTCAATTTATGACATTGTCAATGGTAATTTATTCAGCAATACAGTGGGTGCATAAGCCATTTAACTTGCTTTTAGTCATGTCATGTTTTGCTCTTAGGGCTCGATGATTGCAGTGGACATAGGTCTATTAACTCCAGAGTAAAAGGTTAATGTTTCTAATAGATCATAAAAATCAGTTGACTTCTAGGCTTTCCTCAGTCATATGCAAGCCAAAATGTAACCGTACCTAATACTGTCGTATCACCAATTCCATGCCTTTCTGATTATGTTTATATGTGTGCTAATCATAAATTTAAAATAATTGGTATATGTTGAAATAATGAGATAACAAAAATAAAACACAATGTGTCTGTTAGATTTCCATGTATATCAGGAATCCCAGATTATATCTTTCAGATCTTCCGTCATGCCTTTCAGTCTGTTTTACAATTACTTCTATTAACTTTCTTTGCTGCTATGAGCTAGAAAGTGTGGTTTTCACACCTGACACACTGACACATGCATGCTTACAGAGACATCCAGTTTATTCATGCAAACAAGAGTATTTATACATAGACAAGAAGCAGTGCGTGGACGGTTTTTACTGGTGCAGGTACCAGACAGATAGACGAAACACACAGCACACAGGGTCATACTACAAAATAAGTCTACATGTGTCAGCTATATTAAAGATGGCAGTTGATCAGCTTATTTAAAGAGGTAATTAAATGAATAGATTCATCATAGGTATTTGATAGCACAGAGACACACAAACAGAAACTATAACACAGTATTCCCCATATCCAAGGTGTCTGAATACAGTTCATAATATAAGAGTACATGATATAAGAGAATTATAAGAGAATTTCCTTTCAGTGTCTATTTCAAAATAAAATAATTATAATCTTGATGAATTAATAATAATAAATTGGACAGGTATTCTATATGGTCTGTCAATATTATGTTACCTAATCAAATGACAAGTGTCTAAATAAAGATATAGTGCTTTATTGTCATGTCAGCTACACCCATAAACACATCCTCCATTTCCCCAAATCCGCCACCAAATAACAACCTACAAGGCTCATCACTTGATCCGTTACCTTGCTTTCACTCCCCAGACTTCTAATAAGGCACCTTCAGACAGCACAATCTTCAGTTCATTGTAAAGTCACATAAGCAAGTCTTTGCTATTGAGTGAAATGGTTCTGGATTTGATCCTGCTTGTTTAGTTTATCGAGTTTGCCTTGCCTGTTCTAGCCTTTTTGTTGATCATTGCCTGTTTACAACTTCAACTATGTCCTTGCCCTGCTTTTCCATTTGCATCAATAAACCTGCGCTTGTATCCATACCCCTGTCCTTGCCTGTCCCTGACATTCAACAAAAGCGAAGAGGAAAAAACATGATATCGTTGCTCTATGGATTTCATCTACATCACACTTGATTATCCACAGAGCAGGGTAAAACAACCTTACACAGCAGATACAAGCTTGGCAAGTGTTTACGCTCTCACAGCACTCTTCTACCATCTGGAGAAAACTGACAGTAGATAGTAAAACACTTTGTAACAGCTACTGCACTATGAACACTTAGCAGGTGTAGCAAGAGTTACATGGCTTGAGTAAAACCCTTGCTGACTAACTGCAGTACTAACTTGGGACTGGGACTTTCCATCCACAACATCACCTGATAGAGAGACCAGATGCTAATACTGCCTTCAAGTCCTTTTAGAAATATCGTAATTATGAGGTCGCCAATATGAACTTGACGCACACAGCAGTAAGGATTTAAGTGGGAGTTTTGCCTGTTAAAATAAATGTCTTGCCATTGACGATAAGAAAAATAAATAAATAAAAACAACCACAACAACAACAAAACGTTTCCCTAATAAAACCACTTGAAAAAACACCACGTCATAATCATGATTTAAAACACATGAGGACTTGAAGGTAGCATTACCCATAGGGAACTATGTGTAGTGTTTTGCAACATTATGCAATATTAGTTTTTTGATAAAATAATTCAGTCAGTTGTATTTAGTTAGCAGTTGGATGAAGTAGCATATTTTATTTGTTGAAGAATGGCGGCATAAATGGTGACTTTTAAGGCTACAAAAAAAAAAATACAGCATTAGGCCTTGTTGTCAGTGCAGGCAGTAATCCTATTTTAGGCCACGATGGCTTGAAAAATACGGAATATGCAGTGGCATATTTCAAATGTCATATTCCCTGCTGATAAACACTGGTGTTAAACTACTACGTTATTATTGCACCTGCACAAAAACCAACCTGCATGAATTTTGGGGAAGTGTGTGTGTGTGTGTGAGAGAGAGAGAGAGATATTCTGACCTGATAGGATGCTTTCAAGAGCGGTGCTTATCATTTATCAGTGATTGTGTGTTAATTTTCAGTGTGTGTATACGATATGGTTTTGTGTGATGGTGAGTTTAAATTATTTTGCATTGTATTGTATTGCAAGAAATTTTGATGTCTTCCCGGCTGATGTTTTCCGGCTGTCTTTCTCTCCATGTCTTTTTTCCACTGTGGCTTTCTCACCCTGTATTCTGATCCACACTTGTACAGCTGATTGCTGTTTGCCCCTGCTGCTAGCAGCCATTTTATGCATGTGTGAGTGCGTGTGCGTCATATGATTGTGGTATATTTGCATATAAGTGTGCATAATGTGTGTGGTAGTATGCTCCGGTTGTGTACACAGACAAGACATTGTTGTGTTGTTATTGTCATTGATGTTTAAATTCACTGAAGAAAAAATGTAGACTAGACTATGCATTAACATCAGTCTAACTCACCTTTAGTCACTCCCCCCAACCAACATGCACGCACACACGCACACACACATATCCATGGCTGACCCATTTTGTCCACCCTCATGTCATTAATCTCAGTGAGCTGGGTACGGGGCTGGACCGGCCGCTCGCCCTTGTCCCTGGACCCTAATTGATTCAGGCTCTGCTCGAAGCAGCACTGATCTGGAGCGCATCAGTCACACATGCCTGGCTCTTTTGAGCACCACCCACCTGTCCCAGAACATCAAATTCTAGACCCTGTAGAATTTACACTTTTTAATATCACATGTTCTTTGCATTTCTTCAAAGATCTCTGGGGCTGGTTGGAGCAGCAATTCCTAACTTAAGTCTTAACTGCTAAATAGGTCGTAGCCAAGACTTTGAGTTTGTAACATCAATCAAAGAACACATATCAGTGCAAGTAAGATTGGTCTAACCTGTGTGTGTCCATGTGAAACAAATATTCAACAAGAATAGTATCTGAGCAGTCTGTTATTAAGCAAACTTACTTTCACTACAAGCCCATCAGTAGTTAATTTTATGCTACCAGCAATGGAAAAAAATAAACACAAATAAAAAAAATAAAAAAACAAATGTCAAAGAACATATTAACCTACATGAATATATATGAATATACATATTTGGAAGGACATTATAGAGTTTGTAAGATTTTTGAACAAAGCAAGAGATTATGTATCAGCTTGAAAAATGTCAGTGTTCTCCCTGATAAGGTATCATTGTTGGTGCATTTGTAGAGGACTGCTTTGATTCACAATCAATCGTCCCTGTCTAAAAGACTGAGGAGAGTGAGAGAGAGAAGCAGTCAACTAAAATCTGTCACTCAGCCTGGTCTTGGCTAGGCATAAATTTCACAATCTGTCTGCAAAACTTCGAAACCTGTTGATGCAATAGTGTTAAATTTACACTCGAAAATTACAACAGAAGTTTTACGACTAAACATGCTGTAAGCGCTGTTGGTGCAGTCAGCCACAAAATAAGAGTTGGACTCTTTGCAAAAGCACTTTATTTTAAACCTGGATAAGAAAGAATGATGATGGTACTCCTAAGAAACCTTTATATACCAAAACTAGTATTAACTGGAAATATGTGCATTAACTGGAATGGATGTGAAGTACAGGTAAAAATAGAGTAAAGATAAAAAGGGTTTTGTTTCATACTTATTGGCTCTTTGTAGGGCCGCATGTTTGTCTCTTACAGAATACACTGTCAGAAACTACTGTACAAGTACATTTTTTGTTCTCTTTGGATCTCAGAAGTACGCCAGTGGTCCTCATAACAGATGATACAGTAGATGATATGCCTGCTTATAGTTAAACTAATTGGCCAGATAATTTTGACATTTACCTGTAATGATTTCAGCCACTGGCCGAGTAGGAGTATTATTCTGCTGAGCAAACAGTCCTCAGGCAGGCTATTCTCCAGCCAGCAGATCCATCATGGCAGAGAGTGGGGCGTGTGAGTCAGACAGACTCATCTTATGAGGCAATGGAGTGAGCAGAGACACTCAGGTGCTCCATCACAGACCCAAAGCCACCATTGTACTGCTGCAAACAACACACTAGAACCTGGTTTGCATGTGTAAAACCATCATAATAACCAGCAAAACATGTGCATGCTGATTTTCTCACCGGGCCTATGGGGGGTCGCATCTTTCAAAATGACCACAATGCACTTGTCTGGTTTGCATGTCAGTTTTGCATGTCTGGTTTGCATGTAAAATTGCATTGTATGAGCAAATATATGCAAATATACAAATGTGATGTACAGTCTGAAAGCTACTTTTGCAATGATGGTTGCATGTGTAAATTAGTACTACCAAAGAGCAAGTATTATATTTACAGAAGCCTGTTTCCAGTTGAATACAGAATTACTAATAAAACTTTGCTCAAGGTTATGCCTTGGCATGTCAAAATAATTCGAAAGTTGCTTTAAACCATGGTTTAATATTACCACTATAACACTGGTTTAATATTAGATATTCACTGCAGATTCACAGCTCCATTGGCAACAGCATTTATACAGAGACTGTATAAAGTTGTCTTCCACACACATTACGCACTTTTTTATTTTGCTTTCATGTTGTGTTTTGAACAGTTTCCCTTCTACTGAATGTAACATAATTCACTCAGTTATCTCTGTTTATCTGTAAATTACCAGCAACATATGAAATGGACAGTCATTAATAGCTTACTGTATATAAGGAGTCAAAATTATAACTGAACAAAAATATATAGACTAAGATTTTTTAAAAAAATACTTTTAATTATTTCCTAAAGTCTCAGTCAATGAAGTAAAAATATCTTTACCCACATCATTTTTCATTTACTGTCACTTTTTATTTCTCATGCACCCTATTTGATCAACTCCAGTACATGTTTACTCATTGATCTATCTATTTCCTGTTTTCCTTATTTCCACTTATATGATAATGAGATGAGCGTGTCCAAACCTGTCCAGGCATTCATTGGTTAAGGATGTTTGGGCCTGATTTTGATGGTTAATGCAGATTAGAGAGATTTAAAGTGTCAGTGTTGAACATATTGCCTTTTCCCAACAGGCTGCTGCTGATTAGGTAGGAGTTTGACAGCATATAGATCACACTATACTTTCATCAATGTCAGCATCATTTAATCATATATAAAATGTGCACAAACCGATTCGTAATGCCATGACGTGATAAAAGTTTGCCTGACTATTTTCATAGCTGTAAAGAGGCAGACTGGGAAATAATTTTTTCCTGAAAGATTTGAAAAATTGATACTGAACTTATTATGCCGCAATTGCACATTTTTTCTGCTCAATTCCATTCAACTGCCTTTTGCATCACTGCTTATTAATATCATTAATAAGTCATTGGACTTTATATAGATACAGAGTGATGCAGGCTCTGTGTCAGCAGTGCTGAAGATATTCTTCTTCATATTTGGCTCAAGCTGCGCATACATTCAGGGCAAAAGCTCTTTAATGCAGTGCTTTATAAATTCTGCATGATTACTAAGCAGCAATTAATAATGCAGTGCAATACTTCATGCACAGGCTTTAGGTTCTGTACCTACAGCCTTCCATTTTGGCCGATTTTGCATGAATAACTGAACTAAAGCTTACTGCTAGTAATCCTTTGGAATTAATAAAGCACTACACGTAAAGACAGACATTCAGTTCAGTGATTTAAACTTTTATTATTCCAAATTTGTGACTTGTGTTTATGTATAGTGAAAAACCTCTCTGACCACCCTAAATACAGTTACCCAGCTGTAGTCTCAATGACCTCTATTGGCTTTAATGTAGAAGAACTTTTCCTAGACTGTAATAGTCAGGAATTTGCCACCACGAAGCCAGCAGGGGGAGTGTAATTCAAGGCGGAGCCAGAGGGGGGAGTGACGTTCTCTGCAAGAGCCAGAGGGGGGAGAAACATTCTCCGTGGAGTCAGAGGGGGGAGTGAAGTTCTCCGTGAAGACAGAGGGGGGAGCGATGTCTTCTGTGGAGCCAGAGGGGGGAGCAAAGTTCTCTGCAAGGCCAGAGGGGGTAGCGATGTTATCCATGAAGCCAGAGGGGGAACGATGTCCTCCATGGAGCCAGAGGGGGGAACAAAGTTCTTTGCAAGGCCAGACGGGGGTGAGATGTTCTCTGACAAGCAAGAGGGGGGAACGATGTCCTCCATGTAGCCAGAAGGGGGAGTGATGTACGGCATGAAGCAGAGGAGAGGAGCAATGTCTTTATCAGAGCAGGGAGACAGAGCAATGTCCTCAGCAGAGCAAAGAGGCAGAGCAATGTCCTCAGCAGATTAGGAAAGTGGAACGATGTCTGAAGTGGCACTGGGCATAGTGATGTCTGAGGCAGAGCAGGGAAATGGAGTGACACCCATGGCAAGGTTGTGATCTGAGGTGTCATTTCGTGAGGGTAGGGAGGCAAAGTGACATCCTCTGTGGAGCAGGGAAGCAGAGTGACGTCCTTAGCTGAGCAGGAAGGAAGAGTGATGGCTGAAGTGGGGCAGGGAGGGTGGGAGATGGTTTTGGTTGGGTCAGGAGCCCCCCCACAAAAAAAAATTAATCCCGAGGGGGTGCACGGCATTGAGCCATTGCTGAGTGGCCCTGAGCCAAGCTCCCTTCCCCTCTTGCTCCCACTTCAGATGGTCTGAAAAAAAAAAATCTGCTGCATCCATGTTTAGGTTAAACATTCTGTCATGTAATCTAGAGGCGGTGGATGCAAATGCAGACTTCATTTTTTTGAAAGTGCAAATCAAACAGTCAAAATAGTGAAAAAAAATCAACTTAAACAATGGAGACAGGCATAACACACAGAATATGAACAAGGCTGAGACAAACGTAACAACACGAGCACAACAACAAAAGCTTGACACACTGGTGCTGGAACTAAGGAATTTACAGTCATGTGAAAAAATAAGTACACCTCATGGATATTATTGGCTTTTTTGACATATATGGACAAGCAAACTTTTGATCATCTTTGAAACAGTGCCTATTAATAAAGTTGATATACTTGAACAAAACCACAATCATTTATTTAACAGAAATATCAATAGATGTGATATTCTTCTGTGGAAAAAGTAAGTACAACATTTGCCTCAGAAGCTAGTATTGCCCCCTTTAGCAGAAATAACTTCTTGTGGGTGTTTTGCATAATTGTGCACCAGTCTCTGACATCGGCTTGCAGGAATTTTTGACCACTCTTCCATGCAATATTCTTTCAGTTGCAAGATGTTTGAGGGTTTTCTTGCATGTACTGCCTGTTTCAAATCCCTCACAACATTTCAATGGGATTCAAATCCGGGCTTTGACTAGGCCATTCCATAACCCTCCATTTCTTTTGTTTTGAGCCATTCCTTGGTGGATTTGCTAGTGTGCTGTATGTCTGCTGTTACTCTGGCCAAACCACTCTATCTTTGATTCATCTGTCCAGACCACATTGTTCCAAAAGGCCTGGTCTTTGCTTATATGCTCAGTGGCAAACAGTAGTCTTGCTCTAATGTTCTTTTTAGACAGCATAGTGCTTTTATCTGGCACGCCTCCAATGCAGGTCTAATCTCTTTCTGATTGTGGACGCATACACTTTGACACCAATAGTTGCGAGACTTACTAGCAGATCCTTTGATCTACAGAACTCTGTAGACCTTGGCATGATGACACACCTCAATAACAAAAGGGAACACTAGATATGAGAGGGGTATCAATTAAGACTGGTTACACCTGCACTCACTAAGCATGTTCTAATTTCTGGAACCCAATCTTGAACACGTGATTCTAATTTTATGGATTTGAAGTTGTGATAAGTGTAGGGGTGTACTTACTTTTTCCATGTGACTGATATGGTGGGGTTTTATTATTATTACTAAACTATTATTTAATTTAAAATGTGAAAATTACTACAGAATGTCAATTTTGTTTGTCATTTGATAGATTTATCAACTTTATTAATAGGCACTGTTTCAGAGAGGATGAAATGTTTGCTTGTTCAAATATGTCAAAAAAGACAACAATTTCCATGGGGTGTACTTATTTTTTCACATGACTGTATATAACGTTGATAATCAGGGTGAGACGAGGTACAGGTGATTGTGATTAGGACATGTGACTGAGTCATGTGACGTGCAGTGGCTGATGGGTAGTATAGTTTGGTGTCTCATAGGTGCTGACATCTATGATGCATCACATAAATAAGACATGCCCCCTAATTATCATATAAGGTGTTGCAGTCGCAGTAGTGTCATGTATGGCATGTGGAGATCAATGCAATTGCAGTTTAAGCATTTTATTACAGAGGCAGGCAGACAAATCCAAAATGTTAGTCAAAGTCGAAATCTGGAAAGAGACCGGGTGATCTATAAACAACGATATCCAAGATATTTAAAATACACACACCAGGAAACAGAAGAAGGTCAATAACTGGCATATCGAGAAACAAACATACATCTCGGCAAAGTTCGGCGGGTAAACACTGATCATTACTTTGCGAAGAACAAAGACATACAGGAGTTTAAATATACAAAATAATCAAAGGTAAACTGAAAACAGGTGCAAAACGTGAGGGAAACAACTAATGACAGGACACGAGTAGAGACAGGACATAAACCATAACCAAACACATATGGCAATGTAAATAAAACATGACAACACGGAAGTGCGCACCTTAGCTCTGCGAGCTGTTTTTGTGTGCTGAGCGCTTCTGCATGCAGCACTTGGTGCTAGGGGGAAATCCCTGACAAGGAGTTACAAGAAATGCTCGAGTCAATTGAAATGAGAAGGTGGGGGAAAAAACAAACAAAAAAATTATAAATTATGGTGTAAAATAAAGCTCGAATTTATTTCACTGAACTGTTCGTTCAAAGCAACAATGTTTGTGAAATAATTCAACTCCATACAGAATCTGATTGCATTTGTACAGTGACAATGCAGGTATTCATATTAGTTGATACCCTATTAATGACTATGGGGATTCCCGATTTATCCCATTGCACACACTGTAGTAAGTACTGTAGCACTTGTCATTTGGGATCTTAGTAAATCAGTGCCACAGTGTGATAGTTTAGAAGGTACATATCTGTGCACGCACACACACTTTCTTAACATCATTGTGATCGTGTGTCTCCTGAGAGTCTGTGCATGACTGCAGTGATGACACCATTTACTTCCATCCTTCCAACCTCTGCTGAAGAGCTATCTATCAGCATAAATATCACCAAGAGACAACACTGAATCTACATCTTAACACATCACATCCACACACTTGCAAACCTTTGGTGTAATACGTTTTTCATTTATTTATTTATTTTTATTCCTTTGAGAAATATATTCACTTTAAATACTTGAAGGAAATGCTGCCTTGCTGTTCTTTAACACTTTAGTTTTAACACTTTATCAGAGACATCAAATTAGCGATGTCTCGGTGACCTGAGATGTTATCCACGAACAGTTTAACAAAATGGAGACGATAAAAGTAGAAGATACTGTAAATCTAATCCTGTACTTCCATGTTTAATTAATGGCAATGGCTCTCTGTTTTCTGAACTCTACTTCACCACAACCTGATTTAAAACTGTATTTAATCTGTGATGACCAACTTAATAATGACTTTCGCTTGGTCACATCCATACCACATCATCTTTAGCTCATGCTTTTTGTCTTCATGCTGTGCTTTAATTAAAAGCAGGGATCTTATTTTGGGCCCCATAGCTCATCACTCCATTACTATCAATAACTGTAATAAATGTAGTGCCAACAATTATCAACTGCAATGACATGAAAAAATTAAGGATGGACCGGTCTAGTATTTTAAAATTTTCATTATGATATCAATATCAAAGCTCTGAGTACTGGGCAATATTTTATACTGATCTGACATTAGCTGTGTTTCCAACCATGTTGCCAATTTAACGTATGCGGAAAATTGGAATTTCACATAAAACATTTGCGAAAGCACTGTTTCAATTCCATGTGTTCAAGAGGACAAAATCGTCACTTCTGGGTAAACGGGCACATCTTGCTCTCCACCATTTTTACTTTTCTGAGCCAATTATCCAATCACATGATGTTGAGTCAAATTCACATGACTTTTCTGACACACATCGAATAATCTATTCATTAAATGCACTTGTAGCTCAGTGGTTAAGGTGTTAAACTAATGATCATAAGGTCATGAGTTCAAATCACAGCACTGCCAAGCTGCCACTGCTGGGCCTTTGAGCAAGGCACTTAAACCTCAACTGCTCAGTTGTATAAATGTATGTCTGTATAAGTACATCTGCCAAATGTAAATGATCTGCCTCAATTAAGCACATATGTTTTTTATGTGCAGTTTGGAGATTTTATTTTATCTGTTGTTTCCATCCAGTGTTTTATTTTATATATTTATTGCAATATCCCAAAATTCACTTAAAATATGTGGCTAGAAACATAGTTATTGACATCCTTACAGCAACATGTAATGTGATTCAAGGGCACTGTATATTTGTGGGTCTTATTCCCAGTCTTTCAGTGATTCACCATGACCCTGACCAGGATAAAGCAGTTACTGAAAATGTATGAATGTAATATTTTTTGGGATTTTTTATGAGGATTTTTTCTTCTTTTCACCAAATACCCTAATTGATATTGAAAATTATAAATTTCTACATTCCCATCCCCTATCTTGCATTCTCTTAAGAAAATGTCCGTTTGACAGACATTGAAAACATGGTTGGATGGGACCTGATTAATCTTCAGCTCAAAGATCTGTGCAAATTTTAGACTAATCTGTCCATCTTTCTTATCTAATCTAAGTACTATAACTCTCTGAGATTCAGCTCTAATTCCTTATACTCAAACTTTGATCAGCTTGAAGTGAGCTGCTGGAGAAACTTGCCATGGGAACCCCACGCTGAACGAGGTGCCAGACGCGCTCTCCCTGCTGTCCTATTTAGTGGCTTGTGGACCGTACCATCTGCCCATGCCATGGGGTTTGTGGACAGAAAGAGAGAGTGGGAGGAAGAGCAGTCTGACATGATCTCACCGTTTCTGCTCTATGGCCACTTGAGCCAACTAGCTAGCTTCACGGCCAGCCATGCACATGCTTTTCCTGATTTACCAGGCGTATGTTCTTAATGGCAGCCAAGCATGAAAGACTAAGAGCTCTGAATCATGTCACACTGGCTGGAATGCAGATTTACTGTGCTGGTACACACAGACATATACATATGCTTGACCATATGCTGAGTGTGGTTTAGAAGAAAGATGTAAATTCATCTTTTTATACTCAAGTAACATGCAAAACACACAGACACACATGGGTCAGTGAGAAGAGCATGTATCCAAAATCCAAGGGACAGGGAATTCAGTATTACACTTTTACATGAGACTTGTTTGTTTGTGTGTGTGTGTGTGTGTGTGTGTGTGGTGTGTGTGTGCGCATGCTGACTGGTCTGTCCATGACATAGCAGTTACTGACGATGAATGAATAAATGAAATGGTTAGTCTCTTATGTTTGAACCCACTTCCAAGTATATTCTATACACTAAACTAATTTCAAAATCTAGAAGCAGTTATCCATTGTTTTGAATGTTTAACATTGTAAAATGTTTTTTACAGATTTTTTACATTATATTTTTGTAGATATTATATATAAAAGTATCCTCAAAATAATTTTTAAAGGCTTATTTTTAAATGCAACATTGTTTTTGCTGGCAGACTATGAGGAAACTTATCATGATGCATATTAAAGAAGAAAAAGCCATTATTTGTCACATAAACATTACATTACAGTATAAGTCTTTCTTCTCATATCTCAGCTAGTTAGGAAGCTGGGGTCAGAGCACAGGGTTAGACATGATACAGCACCCCTGAAGCAGATAGGATTAAGGACCTTGCTCAAGGGCCCAACAGTGTGGATCTTGGTGTTGCTGGGGCTTGTACCCCAAACCTTCTCATCAGTAAACTCCTGGCATTTAACCATCAATCCACAATTGCCCTATAAATGGGTGTATATTGTGTCATATCACTTACCCCTATCCTCCATATATTCTGCTGATGTTACTGTAGGTGGTGCCTGTCTTTGACTTTGCGTATGTAGCACTACAGGACCAAAGGGCTATCAATTTCCCTTTATGCACGGACAGTGACAGGGTCATACATCATGCTCATGGAGCTAGCTTCTCAGACTGCCTGTGGCAATGCGTTTTTGGCGTTCCTATACACATGTCTACATCCAGGAATAGACCTGTCAGGAAACACTGGGAAAATAATTATCTAAAAGCCTGATTCACTGTCCTCAATCTCTGTATAGAGCTAATCCAGTTTAAATGAAACACAGCAAGGATCCACAGAAACCACCAAGAGCTCTGGGTTGCCCATGATGTTGTACGAACACATTCAGTTACTCATAAACGTAATGAATCACAACCTGTGGGTATAAAAGGAGCTGCACTGACTGAGTGTACTATATTGTTTATTTGGAACAGTCACTGTATGTACTGTTTCTCTGGTGTATTTTATGGCATAGGTCAGTCACTGGTTTTCTGTCCAAACTATTCATTATTCGTATTATTAGTTTTCAAATAATTCCATTATTCATAAGTCATATTTTTCTGTCTAAAATCTTCCCTTTGATTTATTATGGGATAAAGTTCACCCAAGTGTGTTTATTCTGATGTGATTAATATTTGCTCGTCCCTTTGGTGACTTCTCATCTAGCCGAGTGTTTAAATCACAGCTCTTGCCTTTTTATGAGCTGAGCTGATTCCTGTTAGCCACACCGTCCTATGGAGAATCTGTGCATTGTTTTTGGATTATTGCAGGGTTGATGACTGGAAACCAATCTGGAAAAAAATGTTTTTATTGATATCACTCTGAGGCTTGTGCTTGGACTGTCACGTGCAGTGCTTTGCTCTCCTGCTAATTTCAGTCCATTACGTCCAAATGGTTTGCTGAGGTGGGATGTATATTATGCTATAAAATGCTATTATACTGCATTTCACACAATTTCTGAAATTGCATTATACATTCTGTTTAATAATCCATCCTTCTTTGTCTGTTCACTTTCCAGTCTCGCAAAAGTAAATCTCATCATCATTTTCCACCAGAATACTGTGATTGCACCTAAACTGTAGGAGATTCACTCCCTGTGTTTGCATTAACCTGGTACTAATTATTTCTTGAGGTCCAGGACCATATGTCTCCTATAATTGCTCCTCTGTTGAAGATCTGTGTCAAATGTGCAGTTTTGTGCTTCAATCACAAACTCTCCAAAAAGATTACAAGGAGGCAGAGTTCTCCTCTATGCTGGACTGGAAAAGGCAGTGCTTTGGTTTAAAAGAGCATTCACTTCAAACTGTTCAAGGTTCTCAGCATGAGGTTAGTGTTACCTTTGTAATGTATCATGAAAGGTTATTTACACCTACAG
This sequence comes from Ictalurus furcatus, assembly GCF_023375685.1. Lineage (NCBI taxonomy): Eukaryota > Metazoa > Chordata > Actinopteri > Siluriformes > Ictaluridae > Ictalurus > Ictalurus furcatus. Next base: position 28,230,165 of record NC_071255.1, on the reverse strand, counting down.
AGAGGTGCAGTACAGCCGGAGAGACTGGTTCACCAGAGCAGCACTCTGCTCTTGGAGAAAAACCTTTTAGGCCAGGTTGCTGAGGATGAAACATATTTACCAGTAGTGGCTTATGGCTTTATATTTTGATATATAAAATATTATATATATGATATATTTTGATTAAGGCTTTATATTGTGATATCATTAAGTGAAAGTATGAATGCATTCTGCACCATGCATTTACAGTCCAGAATTTATGCCAGCAATGCATTTTCTCTGGATGATTGTTTATCATCCTCTCCTTACAGCATGTGGTTCAAAGCTAAATGGACTAATTGGGTTGTGTGATGAATGTGGAAGTGTTCATTAATTAAAGATCTGTGTGAACTCTCATGTGATGCATCGTTGTGCTAACAGTGACTGAATTACCTCCACCATACACAGGATCCCTCCTCAGGGGTCCTGAATCACAATGGTGAGTCATTCCATGATAGCTCCACCACTGCAGGATTACTTCCCATAATGCCACTGGCCTGTCACACTAAACAAACAGCTTCTTTACTGTATGTCTTAAAGTCTGACTCACAGTGTGTAGCTATTTCACAGATCAAATACATTTGAGGTGCACTGTCCAATTTTAATGCAAATAGTATGCTTACACTGAGAAATTCAAAAAGATGTAAATCTACTCAATGTAGGGCAAGAGGAGAGCTATCAAGATCTGCTACAGATTGAATTTTTATTCCTCCACTACTGAGTGATGGAGGCATTATATTTTCAAGTTGTCCGTCCATCTGTCTGTCCGTCCGTCCAAGATTCTTGTTAGATGATCTCTCAAGAATGAGTGATTAAATGTTTGTAGGATTTATATGGAATTATCATTTTAACCAGCAGATGAATTTATTAGATTACGGAATTGATCGAAAAAGGTCACAGCAAGGTAAAATGTCTGAAATAGTTTTTCTTCAGTAGCTTCCTTCCTGTTTGAAATATATTTTATGAGTATTTCTGTGATACAAATTAGTAACAAGAAGGACTAGATTGTGGCAGAGACATCCCCCATCAGTGCTGTTTGCGTCGGGTTCAACTTGTTCTAAATGCGCCAAATGACGGCACAGTGATGCAGTCAGGTAGCATTGCTGCTTTATAGCTCCTGCATCCCTGGTTCAATCCTGAGCTCGGATTAATGTGTGGAGTTTTTGCTGGTTTTTCTGTATGGGTTTCTTACATGGTCTCCAGTTTTCTCCAACCTCCCAAAATCATGCATGTAGGTAGACTGGTGTTATTTTCCAATAACACCATGTCCACAAGTGTTTTATTCCTCCTATACCAATTTTTCAACGCTTATTTATTAAAGAAAATGTAGTACAGTACCAATATCAACATTTACACACTTTTCTTGTTATTTACTTCCTGTGGAGCATCTGTCATGCATAGAAAACCATACTAACAAACTGGAAATCAAAGAATAACATTAGTATCACACATTGGAAAAACCTAATAATGGACTACATTACAATGGAACAACATCAGTGCCTAACCTCACTAATTCTCTTGTGGCTGAATGAGCAAAAATCCCCACAGCAGCACTACAAAATCTATTGGAAAGCCTTCCCAGACAAATGGAGGCTGTTATAGCTGCAAAGGGGAAACAACTCAATGTTGATGCCAATGGTTTTGTAATGGGATGTTCATTATAGTTATATATCATTATATATAGTGTATATATTTTTAGTATAGTATCTGGATACTTTTTCCCTTTCAGTTTGGTTTTTTGAAACATATTTTTAATGCTTTTGAATGCATTCAAAAACTCAAAACTCTATTGATCATACTTATTAGCACAATGTAAAAAGACTTTATGTGTAAAGAATTACCTTTATTTCCAGCACAGCATGGACCAAGTGTGCTAGATCCAGACTGGGACTAATCTAACGAAGTACTGATCTCACTTCAGATCTCCAGGATTGCAAAGCCATGCAATAGTTCCAACACAGTAATAAGTGAGATGACCCATATTGTTTATATCACAACCTGTAATGCATTGTTGACATACAACAACCTCTCTGGCAGTTTGTCAGGAAGTGAGGATGGTTCTGTCTCTGTAATCCTATCCTGGGAGCAATCTGTCTCCAAGGACTGCCTATCAGGGCCCAAAATTTCAGCACCTTGTTCTGGCTCTGGGAAGCACAATGAACAACAAATCTGTCCTTTCTCTCACCTTGAGCCACCACAGAATCACTAGTCTTTGACTTGATGGCAGGCTGCCTAGTGTGCACGCTTCACTCTTTGGCACCTCCATGAGTGATTCGGGCAGTCAGAGTCAAACGCTTATGGAGGCAGATAAGCTCCATGAGCGATGGGAAGTGATTTTTCAGTGACGATAGCAAGACTGCGCCACTTTCACATTTACTAAAAAGAGCCTACTGTATCCTGGTGAAAGTTCATTCATTCATTTTCAGGAACAGCTGGTCAGGATTGTGGTGGATCCGGAGACTATCCCAGGAATACTGGGCACAAAGCAGAAGCACACCTTGGATGGGATGCCAGTCTATATCAGGGCACTGTGCATGTATACATACGTATATTTATTTATGTATTTATGTATTTATATATATATGTGTGTGTGTGTGTATGTATACATGTATGTATGTATGTATGTATGTATAAATATATATATATACAACTAGCTGCAATTTAGAGTATCCAATCCCTCTACTGGCATTTTTTTTTGCGTGTGAAGCCATACGGACATAGGGAGAACATGCACAGAAACTCCACACAGACAGTAACCAGAGCTCAGATTAAATCCAGGGACTCTGGAGCTGTCAATTGCATTGAAGAATCTTTTCTTAAGGAAGGCAGACAAAACTGTGAAGTATAGATCATTTTTACATCTCATATGCATTAATAATGAGTGCTAATGGGATGAATGCCACTGCATCTTGACTTTCATTTGAAGCATGCTCCATCTTTTTAAGAAATATGAAAACAGAAATAACAAAATCCATGAAACATGCCTCATGACTGTGTGTATTGGTGTAATCTTGTGAAGATGCATGGGCACAATCTTTGTTATTATGAGAAGTTGGCACAGAGCTGCCTACCTCAGCACTCACGGCTGTAAGTGGGGCAGCACACTGAGCATCTGTGGGAAGTAGCAGAGCCATCCGTAATCCACACACAGCCCAGACAAAATGGAAGCAGCAGCTGCACAGCATTGCTCTGAAGTGCTGATTTGGTAGCAAACTCTCCAGGCTCATAACTGACTTGGAAAACAAATGTTTTATTTATGTCCAACCCAGTGTCTTAAAATGAAGTTGTTCAAAATGGAAGCTAGTATGCCATATATTACTACGTATTAATTGTATACACTCACTGGCCAATTTAATAACAATGCCTGTACTCCTGTTCATTTTTGCATTTATCCAATCAGCCAATCATGTGGCAGCAGTGAAATTCAAAATATCATGTAGATGCAGGTCAAGACCTTCAGTTATTCTTCATTTATTATTAGATTCAGACAGCAGAAAAGAAAATTATTAGATTCAGACAGCAGAAAAGAATATGCAGTTTACGCCAGAGCTAATGGCCCTCGAGTTGTTCTCAAGTTCAATTAGGAAACATCCAGTGTCTTTACATCGTATTGAGACTGTTCTTATATTGCTTATTAAACATATGAATTACGATATTCACTGCATAGCAGTATACATAACGTTCATAAAAGCAACCAGTGATGTCTATTTAAGATGCATTGCACGGTGATAGTGGAAATGAAAATTACTCAAAAATTATATCTGCTGCCCTAACAGGGCGGTTATGTGAGATCATATTACATACTACTTTCTTGTTATTTGTTAGCTTTTTAAATAAAACAGTATATTTGATTCCATATATAGAAAACAATTCGTTCAAAGCAGTGTTACTATGAATGCACACTTTAAAACCATAAAAAAGACACACTATTGGCATCACATAAATATATAGAAATAAAATTGGTTTTACTCTGTCCACGTTTTACAGTTTTTTCTACATTCTTTTGAATATCCACGGATTAAAATAAAACATCAGATGCCACGGGTGTACCTTCTGCCATCATTTGAATGGCCATGTAATGAATGGCCTTTGAATGGCCTTCTGCCATCATTTGAATGGCCATGTAATACGAAGCAATGCGATAACATGAAATTAAAAATGACCTTATATGGCCATGGGCATTGTTTTGACTCAGGACAGCGGTCATTTGCTGCTTATTGCCAAGCAACTGTTTGACGCCGTACACAACAGGGCATCGCCTTTGCACGTTCGCTGAGAGTAGGCTGATGGTTGAGAGGCAGGAATTTGGCCAGTAGTTGCTCCAAGCCTTTTATAATTGACCAATTGGTGTGCGAGAAGGCAGGAATTATGGAGAGGGGTTAAAGCAATGCAAATATGTGCACACGTGATGCAGTATTAGACCATAAGCACATCATAATGAAACTAAAGCCAAATCCCAGATATTTTCTCAAATTTAGAAATGCCGGCCAGATGCTTTTTTTAATGTCTGAAAAAGAGGACATGTCCGGGAAAAAGAGGACATACAGTCACCCTAATTTAACATTTAGTTAAGTAATTACCAATAAACAAAATAAGCCAAAGGAAAAGAAAACCTGCAATCATCAGCATAAATTAAAAAAAAAAAAATGTGGTTGTTAACTGGCAAAATTCCAGCAGGTTCAAATATTTATACATGGAGACCAGATTTGAGAAAGTTATGAATATTTAGGAGCATGCTGTAACTTATAAATAACAAAATAAATACATTAATACATGCTAGCTTGCTTTGCTGCTTTGTTACATTACATATGGTTTACTTAGGTCCATCGATTGGGCAAACAAAACGAGCATGGAAAAATGAGACCAGGGCAGAGTTGTAGGGAAATAGTGGCATACACATACAAAATGCCTGAACTAAGAGAACTACATGCATAAATGCAGAGATAATGGATACTTGGACATAGTAAACAGATGTGCTCCATAATCAGCTGAGTGAGATTGATATAATGACTGGACTGGACTGGGATGCAGAGTTGTGTTGGCTCCTAGATCGGCGATGGATTCTGATGTGGATGTGACAAGTTCATTGTTTGAAAATGAAAAAAAGCAGCAAAATATGTTGGTTAAGGAATCCTTTATGTAAAGTGTTGCCAATTATTAATGCTTTTAGAGCCAAAGGTGTAGTAGGAACTTATACAGACTTCAGAAGAAAGCTTGTACAAATCAGAAATGCTCTTATGACTAAGTGTGTATCCTTACAGTGCCAAATTGCTTTGAAAAAACTTTATACAGTTGCAATCAAAATTATTCAAACCCCATTGCAAATCGGGTTTATTGCCAAAATGTACACACTTTCAGCTGTTTGCAATGAACAAATGAAACAAAAGCAGTTAAAATAATTCAACACAACGAATGCTTCATGTGGGTTCAACAAATTCAAGTGATCAGGTTTATTTGACAATGAACCTGATTTTCAATGGGGTTTGAATAATTTTGATTGCAACTGTAGTTAAAATATGAACTACTAGTGCAAAAGAAAAGTTACAGTGTGTGCAGAACTGATTTTTTTATTTTTTTTTTGCATCAAAAGTAGAATGAAGTACTGGAAACTTGACATTAAAAAAACCATTTCTTATCTACACTTCTGAGATAAAGCCAAGAGAATACTCTGTAGAATATTGCCAAAGTCAGCATAGTCATGACAAGCATGTAAGCAACTATATATCCTTGAACTTGAAATATGGACACTGCGCTTGCCTCAAGTACATCATTAAAATTCAGTGTTGCATATTTTTCTCCAATTTTCAGGCTAGTGTCAAAAGAACTAAAGAATTATGATTGACACTTTCACCTTTTCATTGAAAGTCAGCTGCAAACACAGGGATTATTGGAGATATTATAAGCCATTTATAAAGAATGAAGTCATCAAAACTGTCTGTCATGTCATCAGTGATGATGTCATCAACTTTCCTTCTTTTCCAATTTGAACTGATTTGCACAGAACATGCAGAATTGCCTTTGTGAATGGCTTAGTGGCCCGTAGGGAACAGTCCCAAGATGTAGTTAAGATTTTAAACCAAAAAATCCATAAAATCAATGACGGTCATGGAGCTTTCTTTGGAAATATAATTGTCTCAGAAGACAGAATGAAATCCTTACCTTGGCCGGGGGCCCAGAACTGCATTTCTATAACCAAGGAGATCTTTGATATAGTCCAGACAATGACAGATTGGGCTGAAGGTGTTGTAATCCAATCATTTCCTATTTACTTTGATGAAGTAGGTGGTTTTGCTTAATCATCAGTCAGGATCATCTTGACCCAGAAACGATTTAGATTGCAGGCACGTTTACTGCTTTCATTTTTAGCTGGGATTAATAGAAACCTGCCAATTTCCAAAAGCGTGTTTGATTAAAAGAGCTGCATGACTCATGCCGTGGCATTAATTCTAATCAGTAATGAGTCTCTTCTGGAAAAAAAGAATATTTAAGTGCACAAATTGTACAAAAGGTACAAATTGTATGCTGTCGTAAAGATCTGCTGCCATCTCATCACACGCTGTTCTTTTGAGAGAGGAATCCTTGCTGTGCATCATATTCCTGCTGACAAATATATCTGCTCTTTTATGCATGTCTCTGTATAATCTTATCAGTTACTATGCACATCTTTTGTAGAAAGTAATATAAAATGCAACCATGTAGAATTATACCACACACAATATGACATTTAGTAAAAATTTAGTATGTTCTTGGAACAAATACCTAAATATCTATTAAGCTTATTTAATATATATATATATATATATATATATATATATATATATATATATATATATATATATATATATATGTTGTGCAAGAAACTATAATGATACAGACCAGTTTAGCATGGAATCTAGGATAGTCGCTTGGAAATTAGATAAAACATTGTGGTTTCTTGTGTGTGTGTGTGTGTGTGTGTGTGTGTGTGTGTGTGTGTGTGTGTGTGTGTTTTAGTTGTACTAGCTTCACCATATTTTACTGTATAAGGCAAAAACACAGAGAACTCTAATCATGTAACAATCTTCTGAAACCATTTCTGTTATTTTGTAAGAAAATAATCTTAACTCACTTTGAACCAAGTGGTGTTTTTTTTTTTTGCTTGTAAAATCGGTAAAGTAAACATGAAGGTCATTAATTCCATGTGCTTAATATTAGATTAAACAGAATCAGTGCGAGTCTGGTTTCTTTGATCTAATAGCATCAGGCAAACATACGTAGCAGGATGCATCCTGCAGTTTTACAGAGACCACCCGACTTTCAAATATAAACTCTGAATAATTTTAAACGAGTGAATCCACTGAATGACTCTGATACTAATGCCAAAAAGCAGTTTGATATGGTGTTTGCATGCTAAATATTTAGCTTGGAAATCTAAGCAAAGATTGGGCATTTTCGGTGTAATACTCTTAGTGTTTGCTAACTACATATTAACTATCACCTGCATGGAACATATTCTGTGTATGTGTGTAGATTATTTACACCATTTAACAATACTCCATGTATCTTCCAAGTTTATTTTCGTTAATAAAAGCCTAAAGTGTCAACTTTAGTCTTTAATTTGTGCTACTTTGTGTTACACCCTTTGTAAAGCAGCCGTGTGGTTTAGTAAGGCGAGACTGATTGAGTGATTGTTTGAATAAATAAATAAACCGGTAGATAGATAAATAAATGTTTCTTGGTGTTCTTTGTTTCATATTTTGAGTCAAACTGCATGCAGATTCCCAAGAGAATCCATCAGCTTTGCTCTAATTAGCTTTTTAAAGCTGTACCTTTCAACTTTCAAGTTAATGAACCACTCAGGCATCTCCTCAGTGACTACACAGAGTTCTGTAATCCCAGCTTCCATCATTGTAGTGATGAGGTCAGTGCAGGAGTGCCCACCGTCCTAGTCGATATCCCTGGGACACTGCAGGAGCCGCTGGGATTGATGAGTCAGACTCACTGAATGGCAAGAGTAAATAAAGAGGAGTAGTGATGCCCAGTCACGTTATGCTTCGAATTGATAAGCACTGTGAAATATACTATTCTCTAGCCAGTTCAGCACCAAAAAAAGTGACACTTTACTTCTGGAGGTAAGCAAAAGCTAGCAAGCAAACCTGTTTGTAGCAATTAGCTCTAGTTATTTATTCTTCGTTCATGTTTGCATTGTTGATCATCATCTCAGTTAGTCCTCAGGTCTCGCTCTAATTCTGCTCTTTACTGCTTGTTTTCCCTCCCAGGGTGCTTAATTTATGGCTCTGTGTCTAACAGGCCAAAGCTAAATTACAGCTTGTGATGAGTTCTCCAAGGCTGATTGATTGGGGTTATGAGAGCCAGTCAGTGGTTTCAGTCAGTGATGTCCCTCACCTCATCATTACAGTAATGAGGGTATTGATGTACGGTACAGACCAGTACACCTTCTCACATATGCAGAAAGGATGTCTTTGTACATTAATATTGTTTATTTGTGTGTGTGTGTGTGTGTGTGTGTGTGTGTGTATTAATGTTATACTAGGTCTCTGGGAACGTTTCACATTACAAGTATTATAAAAGGTATTTGGCAACCATTCAGATTTTTCAAGGACACATCATAGCATGTAGGGACTACCAATGAAAATTAGCCTTCGGGCTAACTTGGGTAAATTTACATTTATGAATGTTGATTAATGTACACTGTCCCTTTTTGAAATAAATAAAGACATTTTAAAAAGTCACGTCTGCACTGAACGCGTGCTATAATTGCACACATATGAGGTAACTATACACCATCCTTTAACATTTCGAGGTCCCCACCAGGACTCATTTGAAGGGTTGAGTGTTCCATGGCCTTTCTTACACATAAGCACTGTTTGGTGTCTCAGGCACCCCAAAGGCTCATTATCATTACCAGGATTGTGGTAGTGTGACAAAGCAAGCACTGATCGAACAGGTGCTCTATTTATCCTGTATGAATTATGGATACAGGGGACAGGGGTAGCTTTTGTGCTTCTAGTCTGCACATGTTCCCTATGTTGCTTGAGAGGCAGCATGCAGAACATGCAAAATCTAAATTAAATGTACAGTAACTAAGTTTCAATCTGAGCAATATGTATAGTTCTTAATGACACTTTCAGAAAGCTCTTAAATTTCTGCTTGACACTGCAATTGTTGCAATTGGCAGATTGTTGTTTACTTAAAATACTAATTTTGCAATATTCTGCATAATGAATGGAAGAGATTTCCACTTTAATGGGAAGTAATAAAACATATAGTACAATTTAGGGCTTAAAAATGCAGTTCTCTGAGTGATTTTTATTTTATTTTTTTTATCAGGGATTCAACACTCTACATCAGAACTTTTCAAGAGGAAAGCATTCATTTTTTCAAAATGTTTCTTCAACAGTCGTATTGTGGCTGTACATATCTGGTTACAATTCAAATAGGCAAAAATAGGGGCACGTCTTGTGTGTGAATAAACTTTATCCAGCTTTCACTGGTTTTGCTAAAATGGCAATGTTTATTCTTTTTCTCTCGAACATTATCTCTGGCATTTCCCCAGTTTACCACTATAAACAAAACCTGACTAATCAGATATGTACAGTATTTATCATATACTTATTTAGACCTATAGATTATAGAGTTTGTTCAAGTACTGTGGAGCAAGACTATTTACAGCTTTATAAATAAGAATTAATACTGTATATAGTAGTTCAGCTAAAATTTAACATTGGAGTGGCAATACGTTTTCTGGTTCTAGTCAGGTGATAAAGGAATATGGTATATTTTGCTTGATCATGTAATGAGTATACTTTTTTGTCTTATCAGTGTTTGCTAGAAGAAAGAATGCTGTCTAGGTTATATATAGATTTACTTCAAGCTTTCATCAGAGACTAAAGTCAGGAGTCACACCAAGGTTTTTCATAGCTGTATACATTTGATGTATTTACATCAATGCTGTTTTTATTGACGCATAGTACTGTGCAGAAGTTTTAGGCACATGCAAAGAAATGCTGTAGAGCAAATATGCCTTCAAAATAATTAAATTATATGTTTCTATATTTAAAACAGTTACCATAAAGAGCAGTAAACAGTAGTAAATGAAACAAAGTCAATATTTGGTGTGATATAAAAATAAAAATAAAAATAGTAGTCTCCAGTAAAATGTGTGCTATTTTATAAGAAATGAGCTGTAAGTTTTATTGAGCATCTTGCAGAACCATCCATGGTTCTTCTGGAAACTGTTTCTTATTATTGCAGCAAAACCCAGCAGCCTTCATTGTGTTTTTTGTCTGAAAAGTGTCTCTTACATAATATGCTGCTTTCTTTACTGACATAGAAACATTTTTCTGTAACATGTAATTTGGTGCTAGAAAACTAGTGTTTGGGAATCTAAAATGTTTTTTGTGCTGACTCGATAACGTAGAAGTCATAATATAAACAAATATATAACAAAGTTTGTACTAAAAAAAAAAAGATGCCTACAACTTTTGCACAGTACTGTATATAATTGAAATGCCATTATTGCTCAGCATATAATCAAACATCTTGTTTCTTATTTATTATGTTATTTACACTCTCCTCAAATTGGGTAATTTGGTGTTTATTATATGGTCTAGTGGATACATGGATTTTCGTGTAAACAGCATAGAATTATTTTTTTTTAAATGCCAGACCTTACTTCTCTATGTACAGAGAATTACCTCTTAACAATTAAAAATTAATAGTGGGTAATAAAATGCATACGATCTGAACTAGGAGAGTGACATTCCTTTGACCCCTACACACGTTGTTAATCTATCTAGTAGAATATTGTGATCTATGGTGTACAAGCAAAGAGAGACAGCTGGCTAGAGGACAGTAAAATACCATTTACTACTTTAACCTGAACTGTCTCAGCAGTGATGAGGCATATTTAACCGATTTTATGGGTGCAATGCACTGACACCGTCTGTATCAGTTTACTGTGCCAAATACTTGTATCTGTATCTGTTATTTGGATATAACCCTGAAGTGGGTGTGGCCTAAACGGAAAGGGTTTTCATTATAGATGCACTGATGTATCGGCCGATAATCGGCATCGGCTATTATATAAAGGCTATTTTTCTCACTATCGGCCGATAGTTTAAAAGCTTCCGATGGTCATGGCCGATTATATCCTGTCAATCAAAAGAGGGTGGGAAAACACATCAAATTTGTGCTGTGTTTAAAGAAGATGTCTCTTGTGTGGAATGATGACAAAACTACAGTTTGTAAGCTCTGTAATCTCTGCACTGGTAACATTTTACACCAGCAGTGAGTAGCAGTGAAGCGGGAGTTTCGGTGTCGAGTCATTTTTTTTTTCCCCACACTGCTCACGCTGAATTAAAGCACCAGTACACAGTTGAAAGATTTAAATGAAGATGAGTTGACAAAAAAATGGTATATATTGCAAATAAATATATTTGTAGAGTGGTATGTTTCATATCCATGTTTCATGTTAAAAAATATATTTGTAGAGTGGTATGTTTCATATCCAGTTAATGTTAATATGAGTTAATATCATTAAAAAAAATAAGTTGATATTAGGCCTATATATTACCAGTTTGAAGTTCAATGATGAAGTAGAAATGCCTTTGTTTGTGGTGAGTGAATGTGAAGCCTAACAGGAGGTTTTTTAGAATTCAGTCAATTAATTCTGTTAATATGAATTAATAACATTCAATAAGTTAAGAAATCTTACTTTAATCTTCAGAGTTTAGTTAATGTGTTAATGTTAATTTTGTCACGATCTTGCCTGCAGATGGCGCTGCGGTGGCGACGTGCACGGAGAGCCGGAGGGCGCGCACGTGCACGAACCAGAGCGAGCACATGCTCATGGATTGTGTAACGGAGTGTATAGATGTCGATACGGATAACGTGATTCCATGTCCTGTGCTCGTTTCATGCCACAATTCCAGTTTAATGTTTAGACCTCGTTTGTGTTTGACCTCTGTTCGAGAAATAGATGTTTAGACACCAAGTATACGTGAGCTACCTTGATGCTAAGTGGTCGTGTTTTCGTGCCACGTGTTTGTTCCATGCTTTGAACCTAGTCTCTCATGTTTAGTACCTTGATTATAGCTTTTCCAGTTTAGACTGCGATCCCTGTTTGTTAAGTTCTGGTTGTAAATAAAGACATTCATCTGCAATTGCTTCCACATCGAGTCCGTTTCGTAACAGAATACTGCGCCGTAACCATGGAAGCAGCAGGAGAGCCTCATGACGGTAAATACACGGATTACTGACCCTGTTTCTTGTCAGTGCAGTTTCCTCAGAGGACTGCCGCCGAACTCCCGCCGGAGATATCGGGATTGGAGAGCTACCGATGATGTTTCTCTTCCACTGCCAGGTGTACTTCTGCAGACTGGCATATCCCAAGCCTGATAAGAGACAGTGACTTGGACTCTTAGTGTCCCGGTTTTGTGGCCCGGCCCGTGACTGGGCGGAGCGGCTGGTACGTACTGGGTAGCCAGGGCAGCTTCGTGGCCTGGACTTAATGGGGTGGAGAGTCAATGGGATGCCCCAGGCTGACCCGCCATTCCACCTGTGTTATGAGTGGGTGGACAGGGTAGAATCCGCAGCTCTGGAGCTCCTGCCTGAGGTCAACGTGGCGACCTCGGAACCCCCGCCTGAGGTCAACATGGCGACCTCAGAGCTCCGGCTAGAGACCCACGGGGAGGTCCCAGCTCTGGAGCTCCAGCCCGAGGTCAACGTGATGACCTCGGAGCTCCCATCCGAGGTCAACATGGCGATCTCGGGGTCCCAGCCCGAGGTCAACGTGGCGACCTCAGAGCTCCAGTCCGAGGTCAATGTAGCGACCTCACGGTTCCAGCCCAAGGTCAACGTGGCGACCTCGGAGCTCCGGTTGGAGACCCATGGGGAGGTCTCAGTTCTGGAGCTCCAGCCCGAGGTCAACGTGGCGACCTTGGAGCTCCTGCCTGAGGTCAACGTGGTGACCTCAGAGTGCCAGCTGGAGACCAACGGGGAGGTCTCAGCTCTGGAGCCCCAGCCTGAGGTCAATGAGGCGACCTTGGGGCCCCAGTCCAAGGTCAACGTGGCGACCTCGGGGTCCCAGCCCGAGGTCAACGAGATGATCTCCCAAGTCAGGTTCATGTTCCGGGTCGTAGAGGAAGCCGCCCCGCTGCCCTGTCCTGCTGAGGAGGCTGCCCCGCTGCCCTGTCCTGCTGAGGAGGCCGCCCCGCTGTCCTGTCCTGTGGAGAAAGCTGTCCCGCTGTCCTGCCCCGCCGAGGAAGCTGTCCCACTGTCCTGTCCTGTCCCGCTGGCCTTTGGAGGGGGGTTCTGTCACGATCTCGCCTGCAGATGGTGCTTCGGCGACGTGCACGGAGAGCTGGAGGGCACGCACGTGCATGAACCAGAGCGAGCACATGCTCGTGGATTGCGTATGAACTATGGAGACTTTATTTACAACGGACACGTGCGTTTATTTCTGTTCTGTCTCCTCCTTGTTTAGTCATTGGTTGTTTTTCAAGGGTGTGTATTAACTGTTACCAGCTGTCAGCGTTCAAGGTAAATTACATTCGTTATTTAAACCCCTCGTGTTGCTGCGCACTTTGCACAGTATTAAATGTGTTAATGCGTAAAGCTGTAACGGAGTGTATAGATGTCGATACGGTAAGGTTCCATGTCCTGTTCTTGTTTCATGCCACGATCCCAGTTTAATGTTTAGACCTCGTTTTGTGTTTGACCTCTGTTCGAGAAATAAATGTATAGACGCCAAGTATATGTGAGCTACCTTGATGCTAAGTGGTCGTGTTTTCGTGCCATGTGTTTGTTCCATGCTTTGAACCTAGTCTCATGTTTAGTACCTTGATTATAGCTTTTCCCGTTTAGACCGCGATCCCTGTTTGTTAAGTTCTGGTTGTAAATAAAGACATTCATCTGCAATTGCTTCCGCATCGAGTCCATTTCGTAACAAATTTGAGTAATGTGTTTTCTGTTTATGAGACCAGTTACTGTGAAACAACTTGTTGAAATGGAGAGAATAAAGTTTTTATTTGCATTTCTTTCAGAATTATGGAATTAATTATTATTAATTTAAAAGAAGGCATAAAAGGCAGAACTATCGGTTATTGGTACCGACCGATATCACTCTGAATAATCAGTTATCGGTATCAGCTGAGAAATTTAGTATCGGTGCATCTCTAGTTTTTATTTTAATAGAGATGTGCAGGGAAATTTGTTTTAAATCCTGCTCACATAGTATAATATTCATGATAAACCATCACATCCCTGACCAGGCAGTTACTAAGCATAATTGAATGAACAGTGTAAACGTTCATTTACATTCACATTAATGAATGAATTTTTTCTTTTTTCTGTAAGTTTCATATGTGACCTCTTGTTCATTCCCACAAGCTTTACATCTGACTACCTGCCTGGATGAAAGTAAAAATGTATTTTTTGTTGAATCCCACATGCCTCTAGTCTCAACCAAATGCCCTTACATACATACATACATACATACATACATACGTACATGCACTATATGTATGTCACTAAGTTAAAAGTGATTTAACTTGCTTATGTAAGGCAGTGATTTATCAGGTGGAACACTCAGGCTAAATGGGGGGGTGTAGTTTAGTAATGCACGCATGTTGGAGAGAGAGAGAGAGAGAGAGAGAGAGAGAGATGGGGAGAGATGGGTCGTATTTGCGTACTTCCTTGTTAATGGAGAGCTAGAAAGAATTAATCAAGTCCCACAGCTGGTGAAAGAGAAGGGACTTTGGGCCGGAGGGATGGAGAGGGGGATCAGACAGCCAGTAGCAATTAGAGCTGATCAAGTGGAGAGCATCCTCTGAGGGGAGGGGAGCAGTGGAAGAGACAGCAGAGAAAGATGGTAGGAGAGAGAGAAGGAAAGAGTGGATTGTCAAAGGGAGGGAGGAATGAATCAGTGTGAAGACCTGCTGGTAGGCGGAAGAGAAGTGTCAGATGAGTTTAAATCTCTCTGGTTGACTTTGACTCTTTTCTGAAGAGACTGACAGAAGGAGGAGTGTGAACGGTAGAGGGGAGGGCGGCAAGACTGAGAGTGTGGACGCACCTCAGGGTTTTCACACAGTCAAGGAGGCAGAGCGGGGAAGCCGGCTCACTGTGGCTCTTACTGTAATAGAAACGGAATCAGGGGAAACACGGACACAATCCAGCTGCTAGGCTCCAAGTTTGGCTCAGGTCTCCAAAACGGGGCCCAAGTTTGATCACGGGTCAGAGGTGAAGAAGTCAGGGTCATTGGCGTGCTGGCTTGCGGGGGCGACGGGCGGGTACCGGGTGAACAGCGCTATGCCCGCTGTTCAGGTGGAAGTGATCAGATGATGAGCGAGATGTCGCTCAGTGGCCGAGACAGCATCGGCCAGGAGGGGGCGCAAAGCAGCAGAGTTAAAAGGGCAGTGCGCATATCCAGCATCGTTGCTCAGGAGGTGAGTGGAAGATTATTTAACTGATGTGTGTAGCATGTGCTGAAGTTCTCGATGAACCTGGTTGTGCTGACGTGATATAGCTAATTAGCCCTTGTACTCTTAACGCATATTTTCTAATGCAAATGGCAATGCTAACTGTTTATTTGAGAAGTAAGGGAAACTAATACTTTAAGTTAGATACAATACTAAAGTTATTCTTTCCCATTATTGCTTCATATTATTGCCTGAGTATTTCACTCAAGAGCATTTCACTGCAAAGTGAAACTGAGAAGTGTTTCTAGAGCAAAGTGTTCCAGGAAACAACGAGTTGATTTTCCTTCTTTGGAGAGTTTTGCCTTTGCCATTTCAGCAGCTTAGCTCTAAAACTCATTACTTGTCCATTTCCTTTGGTTCAATCATATTAACTGTGTGATGGGCCTCAAAATTGTGAGCATTACTCACAACCTGCCCCTCACCCAAAAATAGAGGCCTTAAGGGACAGCAGGACATAACTAGAAAGAGATATTGTTACAGCAGCCACAGTTTGTATTGTATCTTGTGTGTCAGTATTTGAAAGTCATTTCATATATCATTTGACTCATTATTGATTATCCTTTGCATATCTGTGTTTGTGAATCCTGTCTTTGCCTGGTCGCACACACTGTCACACTTAAGATGTTTATGGATTAAGTCGTGTTTGAGGAACATCTGTTTAGATAAACTTTTGTAGGTCTCAGTGCTTCTTAGAAACTCTCTCTTATTCTCACATGATGTGTGCCTACATTAAGTCAAATCTTGTCATTTTCTTAGACAAGAGTGTGTGTTGATGGAAAACATCTGTGTGTGTGTGTGTGTGTGTGTGTGTGTGTGTGTGTGTGAGAAGAAGCGGCATAAATGGTGATTGAACAGGGCTGCCGGGGTTTACTGAGGTTAAGGTTAGAGTAGATATAGCATTAATTAGCCGCCTTAATAATTATGTCAATGGAAGAGCCAGACAAGGAAAGTAATTATTGTGCAGTGTGTGTGTGTGTGTGTGTGTATGTACAATAGGTGCTACTTTATTTATTGCTCTGACATTTATTGGGCGATTAAGCAGTTTATTGATGCATAATGCACTTAATTTGTATGTGGTCTAGGAAAGGTGACTTTATGAAGAGTAGATTCCTCATGAGAACTATCTGAATGCTCTTCTGTCAGCAGTGATATGTACAGTAGAGACACTCAGTTTAAAAACACTCGTGATTTTAATCGGTTTTAAAAAAAATAACACAGTGACAGCGTGTTGATTTCTGCATAGTTTAATGCTGTTTGATTGTGAATTCATGTATTAAGAGCTTGAAAATCTGATCATAAATTCAACTTTTGGGTGAATAACTGTGACCCGAATTGAGTAGCTGAGATTCTTAACTCAAAGCAAATCATAGGTTTATTAATAAAGCGTTCATTCTAATATGTACTCTTTTCTATGGTAGCAACTTACACAGGGACTTGTACGATGGATGCTCCACACGAACGGATTTTAAAATGTGTGTATTTGTTGACGCTTTCTGTGAGGAGATGTTCATTTAGCATGTTAGGAAGGTGTCTTTAGTGTCAGTGCTCTGTAATAGTCAGAGGTAAAGCTGTGCATTTTATACCATGGGGAAGTTTTCAGGATGTCGTGCTTTCCTGTAATACTAAACTATAATAGTATGATGTGATGTTCTTTAATAAATTTAAAATTGCTCGTTTTGGCAATGTGCTGTGGTCTGAGAGGAATAAAATACTTCTGGGCATGCTCTTATTGAATAATAATCAACTTCAGGGTGGTAACTGTAACCTCTGCCTTGCACTGGTCCACTTCAACACCCTGTTGTTGATTATTGTTCTATTACAGCATGCCCTGTCTTGTTTTATTTCATACATACACTGTAAAACCGGATAAGTTCATTTAACTCAAAAAAAATTTGAGGAAACTAATTACCTCAAAAATTTTAAGCTAATAAATCAATTTCTTTAAGCCAAATACACTTAAATATAGCAAGTTTGAGTTTTTGTTATATTTTGTTATATTTAAGTGTATTTGGCTTAAAGAAATTGATTCATCAACTTAAAAATTTTGAGGTAATTAGTTTCCTCAGATTATTTGAGTTAAATGAACTATCCGGTTTTACAGTGTATAAAGCAGGTTAACTGCTTTGATTATCATTTTAATTACTTTTGATTTTGATTGCTAATTATCCAGGGTTTCTGACCTTTTTTGTCTATGGTAGCAGGTCATCTGTAAAACACATTTATTAGATTGATTTGTTTGACTTCTTTGTACAGCTGTGTATCGACTGCATAAAGTTTAGTTTTGAACTGTTGCACTCTGCCTCAGTGTTTTGAAATGTTCGTCATGCTTGAAGTGACCTATTCGGCTCTACCTTATTGCATTTGCATGCCTGTATAATATCTCTCAGTGTCTCTCACTCTTTTCAGACTCTCGTGTTCGTGTACATTCAGTTCTTATTAAAAGCCCTCATCTGTTCTGGTCAACAGTCAGTCGTGGCTAAACAATGACCATAATGGGGAATATTCAGAGCCTGGGTGAATGATCATCTCTGAGACAAATTGTTTCTTTTTTTTTATGGCCGCCCCTTTTTCCACGAGGAAAAGTTATGTCGACAATTTCTAAGGAGGTGGTCGGTCTTGCTACACAAGTCACCGAGGGGAGATCAGAGAGAAGAAGAGAGAGATAGAGAGCATGTGTGAGAGAGAGATCACAAAAGGGCAAGGAGCCGTCATCCATCACTATTATAAACAGTGCCCTTATGCCCTTGAACACAGCAACCAGTGACTGTGGACAAATAAATCAAGGCATTGTCCCCTCCTACAATTTAAATAGTGTCCCCTCCCACCACAGAAGCCTGCCATGCTGCTATTGGATAGAGTGGTCCTGACAGAGAACCTCTGTGACCAGGACCATCCATTAAAGGGTGGGTGATACATTATCCTAGTGTTTCAGTCACATGATTGTCATATCTGGGACAGAATTTCTTGCTTTGCTGTACAATGCAAATGTGACTAGAGGTAACAAGTGGTTTATCAACACAATGGCAGCAAACTTACCAAATATATGTCTTCCTGATATATCTACAGTATCTGTGACTTGTGAGACTTTTGCTAATGTTTGCAGTACTTGCTGCTGAGATCTAATTTTCAGTCCACCAGTTTGATTGGTCGAGCAGTGTTTCAGGAGTACCTATATTTACTATAGCCACAGTGGGATGTTTCCCTGTGTATATCACTCTGTTCATCTATGTTTGCCATGTAAAATTCTACTTCCTAGAGTTAGTAACATCATCAGTGGACATGGCAAACTATACTTTTGACTTAAAATATGAAAGCTCTTCAGATGAAGATGAAAAGGAAAAAGGGCCAATAATTTTACAAGAAGCACCTTTAACAGGAATGTACGAATCAATGTGAGCGCCGCAGCCCGGGTTCGATTCCTGGGCAGGGAAACAACCAAGACACTAGGTTGCACTCAGTGCCAGTTCTAAGCCCAAGCTTAAAACCTGTACCAAACTAAATATGTGTACCAATGATACGCTGTGCGAACCCTAACGGGAGCAACCGAAAGAACAACAACAACCAATCAATGTGAGCTAGTTAGCCAGCTTGCCGACATGCTATGAAGTAAGTGTAGCTCCTTCAGGACCAATTTCAGTTAGCAGAGTAAATTAAACAAAACATTTGGCCAGATTGGGTCTGAAATGTCACCTACTCAATATGAATTTCTTGTTTATAGATCTGTTGTATAAAAGCAATATCAATATACTTCTGAATATACTATATCAGAATAATGAAAATGAAACTTCTTGGTGAAGCTCAGATTCAGTAACCTTAATGCAGTCTTCAAAGTGGCTGTGATTATACAGTGTGACGTCACATGTGACCAATGTTTCTCAGTGTGTCTGTCTACTGTGTCTGTACATATTGTTATATTTTTATATAATAACTCAACACATAGCCATTAATGTCTAAACCGCTGGCAACAAAAGTGAGTACACCCCTAAGTGAAAATGTCCAAATTGGGCACAAAGTGTCAATATTTTGTGTGGCCACCATTATTTTCCAGCACTGCCTTAACCCTCTTGGACATGGAGTTCACCAGAGCTTCACAGGTTGCCACTGGAGTCCTCTTCCACTCCTCCATGGTGACATCACGGAGCTGGTGGATGTTGGAGACCTTGTGCTCCTTCACCTTCCATTTGAGAATGCCCCACAGATGCCCAATAGGGTTTAGTCCATCACCTTCACCCTCAGCTTCTTTAACAAGGCAGTGGTCGTCTTGGAGGTGTGTTTGGGGTCGTTATCATGCTGGAATACTGCCCTGCGGCCCAGTCTCCGAAGGGAGGGGATCATGCTCTGCTTCAGAATGTCACAGTACATGTTGGCATTCATGGTTTCCTCAATGAACTGTAGCTCCCCAGTGCCGGCAGCACTCATGCAGCCCCAGACCATGACACTCCCACCACCATGCTTGACTGTAGGCAAGACACACTTGTCTTTGTACTCCTCACCTGGTTGCCGCCACACACGCTTGACACCATCTGAACCAAATAACTTTATCTTGGTCTCATCAGACCACAGGACATGGTTCCAGTAATGGTTCCAGTAATGTTTGCGGGCTTTCTTGTGCATCATCTTTAGAAGAGGCTTCCTTCTGGGATGACAGCCATGCAGACCAATTTGATGCAGTGTGCGGCGTATGGTCTGAGCACTGACAGGCCAACCCCCACCCCTTCAACCTCTGCAGCAATGCTGGCAGCACTCATACGTCTATTTCCCAAAGACAACCTTTGGATATGACGCTGAGCACGTGCACTCAACTTCTTTGGTTGACCATGGTGAGGCCTGTTCTGAGTGGAACCTGTCCTGTTAAACCGCTGTATGGTCTTGGCCACCGTGCTGCAGCTCAGTGTCAGGGTCTTGGCAATCTTATAGCCTAGGCCATCTTTATGTAGAGCAACAATTCTTTTTTTCAAATCCTCAGAGAGTTCTTTGCCATGACGTTCCATGTTGAACATCCAGTGACCAGTATGAGGGAGTGTGAGAGCGATGACACCAAATTTAACACACCTGCTCCCCATTCACACCTGAGACCTTGTAACACTAACAAGTCACATGACACCGGGGAGGGAAAATGGCTAATTGGGCCCAATTTGGACATTTTCACTTAGGCGTGTACTCACTTTTGTTGCCAGCGGTTTAGACATTAATGGCTGTGTGTTGAGTTATTTTGAGGGGACAGCTAATTTACAATGTTACACAAGCTGTACACTCACTACTTTACATTGTAGCAACGTGTCATTTCTTCAGTGTTGTCACATTAAAAGATATAATCAAATATTTACAAAAATGTGAGGGGTGTACTCACTTTTGTGAGATACTGTATGTACAAGTACACAAATAATAATTGTGTAATGTTCTTGACTCTTGCACTAGATGATAATTTCATTATCTCTCTCTCTCTCTCTCTCTCTCTTTCCCTCTTTTTTGGCTCTCCTTGAAGCTCTGCATCTCACTTGGCACTTGTTTGCGTAATCTTTCTATTTCATTTTAAATGGACTGTCCTAATGGGCGAGACGCTGATTAGTGTACTGCTATAACTGGAACACCTAATGGAGGAGCTTTAAATACATGGAAGTGAAGGAGAATGAAGTGACAGACTACTATTGTGGAATATTTACATCACTTTCTTCAGGACAGCAGCAGTGTTAAATCGCAGTCAGTCATTAGTTATGCCATAATTTTCACAATATCTAATCTTGTACATTTGTTTTGCATAGGTTTCCCCCAGGTATTTCACAGTATCCCAGGAACACTGGACACGAGGCAGGAATTTACCCTGGATGGGACGCCATCACATGTACACACACATAGACACACTCATCGTCATTTAAGGGCAATTTAGAGTAGCCAGTCTACCTACTGGCATGTTTTATGGAGGTGAGAGGAAACAGGAGACCCTGGAGAAATATATGTCATAATAAGTAAAAGACTTTTCAGATAAAAATGAAATAGAGGCTGTCTTATATTATCTGCAGAAACAGATTGAAGTGAAACAGACAAAGTCTCCGGAAGAACTATGACGGGTTCTCCAAGATTGCATCAAAAGTGCAACAGTGTAGATGCTGTTTTAAAGGCAAACTGTGGTTTAATTATACTAAACTAAAATTAAAGGCTAATATAAGGTAGAGGCTTTAGTTTGGTTCTAAAGCAAGTCATAGGGAATAGGGTTCCATTGTTTTTTGAATAGAGAACTGGAGGTGCAAAATATACAGTACTGTGCAAAGGTTTTAGGCACCCTGTTTTTTTTTTAGTACCAACTTTGTTATAGATTTGTTTATTTTATGACTTCTATATTATCGAGTCAGTACACAAAACATTTTAGATTCCCAAACATTAGTTTTCTAACACCAAATGAAATGTTACAGAAAAATGTTTGTATGTTATTAAAGAAAGCAGCATATTACTTAAGAGACACTTTTCAGACAAAAAACACAATGAAGGCTGCTGAGTTTTGCTGTAAAAATGAGAAACAAGTGCGACAGTCAAAATTTCCAGAAGTACCGTGACTGGTTCTGCAAGATGCTCAATAAAACTTACAGCTCATTTCCTTATAATTTTTTTTTTTTAATTTTGTCACTCCAAATATCGACTTTATTGCTCTTTATGGTCTTTTTCTAAAATGTAGAAACATTTAATTATTTGGAAGCCATCTTTGCTCTACAGCATTTCTTTGCATGGGCCTTAGATTTTTGCACAGTGCTTTATATCAGAATATCTATACATTTTCCATACGGCTTATCCTACACAGGGTTGTTGGGGAGCCTGGAGCCTATCCTGGAGGACACCCTGGGTGCCAACCTATTCACACACTACAGACAATCTGGAAATGTCGATCAGCCTACAAGGCATGTTTTCGGACTTAGGGAGGCATGGGAAGAGCATACAAGCTTTGTGTACACATGGGATTCGAACCCCCAACCCTGGAGGTGTAAGGCAAATGTGCTAACCACTAAGCCACCATGTATACTGGAAGTGAGCAGGGAATAGTGTAGTATTTCTTTGTGATGTGTTCTACCTTCCAGACTTGTTTAGCCCTCATTATAATAGTCAAGACCAGGGGCGTTTCTAGAGTTTTCTTACTACTGAAGAAATGTACAAAATTACTTAAAAATTAAATACTCAGGGGTCCAGACGCAAGCACCCCAGCACCAGAGCATTCAATTCTGGTGCGTAGTAGTAGTATTAATTATTTATTTATTTGTTTGTTTGTTTTCTTTATTCATATTATGTAACGAACATTAATATAAGTATGTACTGCAGATCATTTCATTAGTTAAATGTTACATTTTAATTTACTGTAACAGGCTTAGCTAAAACTGCCATGTAAACTTTTTTAGGTATCAAAATTGGTTACTGTTTGGTTGATGTCAAACTCCATATTTTTATACCTTGGAACTCTGTTTTACCATGGTGATTTTTAAACAATTACTAACAACATTAACTTAGTCAGTGCAAGTTTACATTTTATTTCATACTTGACCATATCTACTTTCTATTAAAATTCCTGAAATAAATACACATGGGTATAGCAACACCCCTGGTCAAGACATGGATAAGGTTCTCAGAGTGGGAAAGGGAGCAATAAAATCTGGCACTGTTCACAAGCTGAAATAAAATTGCCTGAGCTGTGTTATTAATATGAAAAATGACAAAAATCTAAATTGAGTCCAGGATTTCTAATCTGCATTGAACAGAATGTAATAAAATAATAATAGCCCATGAGGAGGGGTGCCTGTGGAGACAATCAGTATGGCCTTAGATTTTTTATTATTATTATTATCATTGTTGAGCTTGGGGCATCCAGGTTTTTTTAATTAGTCAAGTGATAAGACCAGAGCAGATTGGTGCAACCTGTGTGTGTATGATACTGACACTAAAACCTATATATTGATTCTGACTAATAACTGAATTCCATTCTCCAATAGCAGATGTCCTCTACTGATATTACAGTAGTTCCTTCCTGACGACATCTGAATCTCATTGAATAGCAGTGGAAGGGTAGGAAATTTAGTGACTCATAATGAGTCACGACATATTTCTCACTGTATTTTCTCAGATTAATCATCCCCAAACGAGATTTTAAATGTTATTTTAGTCCATGATAAATGATGGTATAGTGACTTTTAATAAATCACGCATTCACTTACTAAATTCGTAGTTCTTCTACCCGTTTAACTAAAATACTACATATAAGTCTAAGAGAAGATTAGGAATTGGGAGAGATTGAACGATCACTTTGGCAAGTGTGTGTTTGACGCAAGTGTGTATTAAGGTGGTTCTCAAGTGACACACAACCATCAACATGACATTGATCATCTGCTCTCTTCAGCAAACATTACACTGATGTACTTACTTCCTTCTTCCTACATATCCTATGATTTGCCTAAGCAAAAAAAAAAAGAAAGAAAGAAAGAAAATGGAATATTAAAGGAGCCGTTTGTATTTTTTAATTTTTTTATCTGACTGCTGTGTGTGAGGAGAAAAAAACATTGACATGGCTTTTTTCTTTCCTCCAAAGAACCCCAAAGCAAATACTGGGATTACTATGTATTCCCTGTGAGCTGCATTTTAAGTAAAAGGGGTGGAGCTGAGCAGCTGTGTTCCGGCATGCAGCAGGACAGATTTTCCGGGCCAGAAAAATGTAAACATGAAATGACAAAACTAGACCTGACAATATTGTCAGTCAGTGTTTCAGTGGTATCTTTAAATGATAAGATTAATGGTCTAATAAGAATATAATCAAAGTGCTTCTTTAAGAACATGATAAAAAATGATATACTACCATATCTGGGGTGCGTGTAGGAGTATAAACTATATATTTGTGTCTGTGTGTGCAGAGACAAACTCTGTGTTTCTGAGATGATCATAGATTAGATTGTAATAGTGCCACCCATGAGTTTCTCTGCCCCTGGGACACACAACTCTGATAGAATGCAATATACACAACCGGTCTAAACAGCTGTGGAGATTGGGTTAGAGACAAAATAAATGTAGAGACCAATTGTAGTGTATTGCTCTGTGGGTTTTTTGGGTTGTTTGCTTTTTGATAGCTGGCTCACCAAGAAGTGACATTGTAGTGTACAGTATGATGTATTTGCAAAGCATGTACTATTGTAATGTTGCAGAAAATACAATAGAAAAAGAACTGTTAAATATTAATGAATGTATGTAGTTTAATAATTAGTTTATAATTACGTATATTGAGGCCGAGAGTCTCAGCAAATAAATTTCCCCCAACAAAGTCAAAATGTGAGTGCAGACAGTGATGTACAGAACAGAACCATCATTATTATCAAATATATTTCAAAGATTGCAAGAGGGTAAGGGAAAGGAAAATGTCCATACAGCAGAAATGTGATGGCTGAGAAAAGGAAGGAAAATGTGTCTCCTTTTTCTAATGGCTGAATTTTGGGGGATAGTTTTAGGTCGTCTGTGTTTTCTTTGAGATGTAGCTGGGCTGGAAATTTGGCTGAAACCTGGCAACCCTGGTTAATAATATTAGTTCTTCTGTTTGCACCTCGATGGGAGACACACATGCTGTATAGAGTGCTGTAACACAGTTGAGCAAAGTAAGTTGTAAAACCGCTCAAATTAAGTTGCTATGTTGTCAAATCTCGATGAATTACCCAAACTTCACTAGAAGTCAGTGTGACAGCCTCTTGGCTTCATTTTTTTGTTTGAGGCTCTGTCATTATTAATGTCATTCTGCCTCAGCAAAATATATGGGCATGAGCCATGCTGTGTGCTTCTGAATACTATGTCTATAGTACTATGGCTAGCTATACTGTATGGTGGCATGGTTTGGGTCCACTCCTGTTACAGGAAAATGTTAGTGCAAATCAATACAAAGTTCTTCTGCCTGATCACCTTTATGCCTTCACTACAGTGCCAGAGAGGTGTAGAATATATGAGGTGCATTGAAGCTGTTTTTGCAGCTTGTGGTGGACCAACACCTTACTAAGATATTTTATGCTGTTTTTTCCCCTTCATCTGTATGTATGGTATATATATATATATATATATATATATATATATATATATATATATATATATATATATATATATATGTGTGTGTGTGTGTGTGTGTGTGTAATGTATGCATGTATGTATGTATGTATATATGCCATATAACTGAGGAAAAGCAGGCTGTATAGAAAGACAGACAGTATAATACAGGCTGGCATATGCAGTGTAGTTTCTGCACTGAACACATTTCCCACAATGCACTGCAAAACACCCTGCTATGAATAAATCTGGTTCAGCTTTAGCACAGAATTGATGATTTTGGTCTCCATTTCTCCTGTTTTGCTCAGGGGAGCATGCAGGAAGATAAGATTGGTTTTTCCTTTAGTCACCCACCTGCTGTATAGAGTGCTGTAACACAATTGAACAAAGGTACATGGAAAAAGCTCAAATTGAGCTACTAAACAGTATGTCGTCGAATTTCCTATTACAGGGTCACCCAAACAATTCGCTAGAAGTCAAGTGTGATAGCTTTGTGGCTTCATTTTGTATGAGGCTCTATTATTGTTAATTTCGACTTGCCTCGCCAAAAGTCTTTGGACTCGAGCTATGCTGGTTGCTACTGAATACTATATGCCATGAAAAATAACACATTAAATGCTAGTTTGATGCTGGAACACTCCTATAATTCCAAACAAACGTGTTGTTCTGACAAGTCACCAGTCTGTGAGTCTTATTTATGTTACCAAGTCTTTTTCCAAAACATGCATCTCCCTTATGTCTTTAGGAGTCTTCCAAATATCTTGTTATGCCTCATTACAGACCAATACTTATGAATATATGAATGTGCAAACTTTCACTGGCACCTGAGCTGTAATTTCAGAAAATATTTTAAAGTGTATAACTTTACTGTACAGTAGTATGCAAATGTAATGAAATGAAGCAAATATGTTTTCAAAAACCAATTCATTGAAAGGTCTCTAAATGTAATAAATAGATAGATAGATAGATAGATAGATAGATAGATAGATAGATAGATAAATACTCTAAAGAGCAGTAAATAGGTAAAACTAAATTAAATCGATGTGCTGCAACAAAGCACATCTACACACATACAAAGTTCTTTGCCCAGACATAGAGGCAATCGAACACATTGTGCCTACTGCACAATTTCTTAGTGATATTTTAATACAAATACACTCTGCCTCCCCCTAGCCAACATTTGAAAGCATTGCAAAGGACGTAGTATGATGATCTTCATACATCTTCATAATAAATATGATAACTGGATGTGTGGATGTTTAAAATGTGGCACATGCTTCAGCTTGAAAAGAGTGAAATGTAATGAAATTGACAGGAGGGCTTTTTTTTGTATTATTATTACTTTATAGCTATTCTATGATTATATTTACTCTTATGCTGTTATAAAATCATTTGTAAGTCATCATTGATTTATACCTGCATGGGTGCATTTTAATCAGAACTGTTCAAATTGGCTTTTTTTTTTTATGTATTTCTTTACATAAATCTTTTTGTGTTTTTTTTTCTCTGACTTCTCTTTTATTGATGGCACCTCCTGTATCCTATCTTCCTGCCTGCTCCTCTGAGCAAAATAGGATAAATTAAAACCAAGATGATCAATTCTGAGCTAAAGTCAATTTATTTGTAGCAGGATGTTTTGCAAGGCATTGTGAGAAATATGAAACTACAGTATATGCCAGCCTGTGTCATACAGTATGTCTTTCTAAACAGCCCGCTTTTGCTGTCTATATGGCCTCTGATGGTTATATTTCAAATACAGTTGAGTGACAAATTAAAGGAAAATAAGGAAAGCTTTGGACAAGCTGCAAGAAAAGCTTCAATGAGCATTGATTGTACAGTATAAGTCTCTGGAACTGTATTGGAGGGATGAACATCTTTCTATCAAAAGATTATATACTGGTGTTTTGATAAAGGTACAGTGGTAGACAGAGAGCGCTGTCTAACACATCACTGCACATAGCTGTGAAGGTCGTAGCATAGGATTTCATTTTTATCATTATCAAACCATTCAGCGAGCCCTCTTGCCCCTTGGATGGGGCCATTGTCATCCCATCAGTATAGAAATGTTTCCTCATTTAATAAAGGTGATGAGTCAGAATGACTTAGTATTGATTGGCAGTGACACTCTCCTGTAAAGGTCAATTGAACCCAGACCATCCAGTAAAATGCCCCTCACAGCATAACAGTGTTCGAACTGAACAAAAGTCAATTTTAGAGTCTGACCCATGTACTTCCATTAGAGACCTCCTGCTCTCTATACAGTCATTGAGATAGCCCAGAGGTCAGTGCAGTCCTTGCGACCAGCTCAGAGATGGGCTACATCCTATAGCTCAGTTTGTCACCCTGAGAGACAGAAATTGAATTGGCTTGCAAAGTCCACTGATATCCATCCCATCCATCACAGTGACAAATCGCTATCAGAAGGGTGGCCTTATCCATCAGTGTGCGTCATCCCCTTCGGTGATCGAGAGCCCAACAAGCTCTGACGGCTCTTTGTCATGAATCAGTGTGTTTGTGTCAGCTGCAGCCGGTTACAGTGATAGGGGGGACAACGGGGCATCGTCTCCTGCCGTGAGTCAGTGATCTGTCATTTCCTGTAATGGCTACAGTACCGGTGCAGTGAAGATCAGAATGTCTGAGTAATCATGTTTTATTTCTCCAGTGGCATGATGTCTTTTCCTTCCAGCCGCCACCTTGATGTGCAGTATTGTTCTTTTATGAACTCAATATGGAGGGACTATTGTTGGTGGAAGGAATTGATTTGACTAGAAACGTTGATTCATCTTCAGATTATCCTGGTTATGGTTACAGTAGATCAAATCCAAGGCTCAGTGGGTGCAGTGTGAGAGAATTCTCCCCAGATGAGCACAGGACTGTTTGTATAATTACAGCATTAGTTAGTAGGAGGTACAGTACATGTCTACAGTATTCATGTAAGATTATCTACTGAAGCAGGAAGGTGAGTCTTAACCATCAACTGTTTTTGTAAGTTTTGTAAGTTTCTTAGTGGTAGTGTCTTCGATTATTCATAACAAGTTTGCTGTCTAATGTTTGCTTCTTTAAGCTATCACGCTAATCTAGCGAATATAAGTAATACGACAAATGTTAATATATAAATATAATAAATAACATAACTCTTTTTAAGCAACACAAACCACATAACAATTCTCTTTTTGTGAAATAACCGTACATTAGCCTTTTATCACCAATGCAAAACTAACGAATCAGTCATGTCTTAGCAGATTGATATGATGTGCATTGTTGGTAGATGTATTACAAATTAAGGACTGATCTACAAGACATAATGATTTCTGAGGACTAGCAAGTACTTTTGCTTTATGTGAGGACTCCTGTCATGTGTAAATTTCAGTGAATTTCACAGTAGTCAAGTTTTACTTGATTAATACCGACAACTCATACAGTACTGTAATTAAGCCTGTTTAAAAAGGAATCCATTTTGCTGAATCATAATGAATCATGGCACACTTGATTCTTTCAGATTAATCATCAATGAAAAGGTTTTTAAAGATCACCCAGCAATCAGACCTGTTATAATACATTAATCATGTGAAGTCTGGAAAGCTCTAAAAAGAATTAAAACACCATAATTGGTTCTTCAATTCTTCAAATTGACATGCAAATGAGATAAAAGATATAGATATAGATATACAGGTGCATCTCAAACACAGAATATCGTGGAAAAGTTGTTTTTTTTTTACTTCAAAAAGTGGAACTTTCATATATTCCAGATTTATTATACATAAAGTGAAATATTTCAAGCCTTTTGTTGATGATTACAGCTTACAGCTCATGGAAATAAAATACCCAGTATCTCAGATCGTTTTGTTGCATGACCAGTATCTCATATTGAAAATTGTTGTTCATCAATGTTCTCCGTCTAATCTGGGAGAAAATGCCAAAAATCAAAATGTGCAAAGCTCATACACACATCCAAGACAACAATCTTTAATGCATTAAGTATTGATGCAGGGTGATTACGTCAACACTTATCCATTAAGCAGTGTTTCGATTTTTTATTTTTAAATAATTTTGAGGGCATCTAAATCATTTGTTTAATTTTAAAAGTGACTTCAAAAGGAATAGAAAAAAAAATCACATTCTAATATATGTAAATTTGATGTTGCAACACAGCAATGAAAGAAATAATCATTATGGGGTGAATACTTTCTGGACATAGTGTAAATAATTAGCTGGGAGTTTAAAGTGTTAAGCCATCCAGACTATTTTATCAGTATAAATGCTACTTTCTGTTTTCTATTTCTGACAGATAATGCTAACAAATATGCCATGCACTTTCAAAAACTCTCAAAAACTCTGTCGCATTTTTTTATTATTATTGAATTTGATTCTGTTTATTTCCTCTGTGTTATTTTGAGCCATTGGTCTTGTTTTTTTTTAGGCTTGTTTGAAATATTGGATTGAGGAATTTCTTCACCCTAAGTAATGCTGACAAAGCAAGAAACAATGGTGTGTGTGCATGCGCGTGTGCATGCGCGTGTTCACTGAACTCTAATTAGTCCAGGCTTTTATATTTTTAACCTGCAGGTGTCACTCTCTACACACGTTCGCTTCCTCAGTGTAGGCCTACAAAAACAAAACCCAGTGAAATATAACTTGCACCTGCAGGCTGTTCCTGAGGAACACACTGTTCTACACACACACACACACACACACACACACACACTGTGCACAAACTCACACCCTGATGATGAAATTAGAGCTATTTGTCAGACATGAGGGCTGAAGCACAGACTCATTTGCGTTGGAAGAAGGCAGGGAGGCAGGCTTTTCATTTAACAGGTATCCACTGTGTTCTGTATAAGGGTGAGCATTATCTAAGTGTGTGTGTATGTGTGTGTGTGTGGTGTTTAAACATGAGAGAAAGTTAGAGATGAATTTGATCAGCATGCTGTGGGGAACGCCAACTCCATATGCTCATCCTATATCTCCGGAATATTTATAGCTTGACTTTCTGTGTTGCCAGATGACTTTTTTTTCCCCCTGAACTGTGATATTTTCATCCTGGCAAGCCTCAGGAATCTCTAGCTGCAATATCTGTGATAAAAATAAATAAATAAAAAAAACCTTATTTAAACTGTCTAGTTTTTTCCCTCCAGCACTTTATTCACATGCTTTTGCTTCATGCAGAATCTCATTTTGCCAATTCCACTGTAATGCTAACTTTCACTGTTCTTCATTGAAAATCTTCGATTGGATAAAATAACATCATCTGGTTTTTGGACCACAAGCATTATGATTTTCCCATTAATCAGACATTAGAGCGTTGTGCCATGTCTTATCGGTCTGTTCTGTTTATGGATAGTAGTTTCTTGTGTCATTTGGGGAGTTAAAAAATCTGTAGCCTCCTTAAACAGATGGGGCAGTGTTTAGACGGAGAGCTCCCAGGTGTTAGAAGAAACATGGACTAATCAGAAATGTGCCAAATAAGATGAGATCACTTTGCCTTTTCACATGTCTGATCATCTGCATTTCATTTTTATTGCTGTTCTACAACCCTATAAATAGACCAGAACTTCAATCATGTCTTGCAATCTGAGCCATTCATTTTGTTTTACCACAGTCTTAGTCATCTTAGCATAAATCTCCTTTATGTGCTGTTGTATTTTTCTCATTATATATTATTTATATTACTATATCAGATCATTGTAGTTGTTATTATTGGTAAATTGCAGTGATATACAAGGAATAAAGCATTTTATGCTGTTATTGGGAAATAATCAAATTCAAGGTGGTAAGAGTAACTCTTCTTTGCATCAGCCCACATCATACTACCCCGTCATTGATCATTTTTATAAAGGTATATTATTTTTTGTTTGGTAAACTCCTTGCACACCTTAATATAATTAAAGTGTATAATTACAGAGTTCAGTCATTAATACTAGTCCTCTGTACCTTAACCGCTGTGACATATAATGTGTGACAGATGCTCTGCAACAGACAAAAAAAGTATAATTGTTGGTGTGTGTTTTTTTGTGAGAAGACCAGCACGAGAAAAGTCTTCAGATGGAGGACTATGTGTTTTCTCAGTTACATGACAAGCTCCATTTACCGTCATATCAACTTGAAGAGAGAGAGAAAATAGAGTTTGCTGAGAGAAAGATAGTTAATAGCTGCTATAGTATGAGTTATAACAGGAATGAACCTTTTTCACAGACGTTCCAAGAGATTAAACAGTACATGTATAAAAAAATATTAATGTGTTGTTTTAAATTGCTGTGGTTTAAGAGGAATAAAACACTCTGGAACATGCTATCACTGTATTTAGTCCCTTCAGAATGAACGGAAAATCAAGGCAACTGCACAATATTCGCAGGAGCTTGCAATTTTTCAAAATTAGCACAGATTTTCTGACAATTCCAGCCTAGATGCATCATCACAATGCACATTCAACCAAAGCCCCTTCAATTCACGTGCATCACACATGAGTACAGCTAAAATGTCTCAGTTACCAACAAACATCACTGCGAAACAATACTGCGCAATTGTACTACTCGCCAATTCGAGTAGTTTTCCGCAAAAAAGTAAAAAAAAAACTCAGCAAATTGCATCGGAACTTTGAAAAAAGCTGCAGCAGAATCAAGCATTTTTGGCTGCAACAATCACAAAAATACTCCTCGAAATCCTGTACAGACTGTGTTATTGGAAATAATCAAATTGAAGGTGGTAACTGTAAGTACTTCACGTCGTCACACCAACAATTGATTATTTATCTAGTAATGCATGTCCCAAAGTGTTTTAATCATTTCTTAGTAAACTGCAGAATGGAGAGGCACTATACATTATTATTTGTGTCTTTTTGTAGAACATTTTTCATAATAACCTCTGCCTGTACATTTCTTCAAGTGTGAGAATGTGTCTTGGCCTCATCCCACATCCTTTTGGACCATATATAGTCATTTTATTTTGCTGGGACAGTGTGTAGTATGTTTGTGTATATCAGCATTTTTGTGTGAACAGGAATGAAAACAGTAGATAATTCAGCCTTCATCTGCCGCAGTGCTCTCCTGTTCCTGCCTCGCTGAGAGTTCAGAGGCCAAGCCTGCCCATTTATTAAAATTGAAGTATTAATTAAACATGCAGCCTGGTACACTAATGGAGTCTGTCACAGTGTACCTAATTCTGTCACTGAAGCACTCTGGTACTGTCTCTATTGCGAGTTTGCGCCGTTACTTTTTCCATTACATCTCCTGCATTTTCCATTTTCAATACAAATATCTCTTTTAAACTTGCATGGCAAATTTTATAAGAGTTTAGAAATAGTAGTAAATGCACTATTTCTGAGATGAAACAGTGAGAGCAGTGAACCCGGTCATTATCTCTATATCGAGTCCTCATCTCTCCTCTTCACTATTTTCATGCTATTCATCAGTGTTTCACTGTCAGACTAAACGACAGGGGTATAAATATTGCTGTGCTCTCTGGCGTGTCGGTGAGAAGTGCTGAGTTGCGTACCGCTCTGCAGTCGCTTGCCCTTGCCCCGGGCGTTTTGGGGCCTGTCGTCAGGTGTCATAATGACTGTACTGTTTCAAGCTTGACCTTTCCTGTTCTGAAATGTGTCTCATAATGGTGCTGGATTTTTGATATGTCAGACATTTTTAATGAGGAATGCTTCACTTATCCTGATTGACGTGTATGTTCAGTGCTTAAAATGCTATCAATTTCATTCATAATACTTTCATAATACAGTGCTTGACACAATAGCTTTACAGTGCAGCAAGACGTTAGATGTCTTTTCAAGAAAAAGGCTGGATAAATGAGTTTCTCTAGTTCTCTTTTTCTTTAGATCTCACTGTTGCCCAGAAACTACAGTTAATATTACATATACATGTAAAAGGTATAAATGTCAAGTCAAGTCAAATTTTATTTATAAAGCACATTTAAAGACAACAGTAGCTGATCCAAAGTGCTGTAGAAAACATCATATAACATCTCATTAAATAACATCATAAGATAAATAATAAACGTACATTTTAAGAGAAGGATTAAAAATGGCTAATGGTGGTGTGGACCTCATGTGAAGACATGAAGGGGAGACTGTTCCAGAGCTTGGGACCAACAACAGTAAAGGCTTGATCTTTGTCTTAGTACAACAACGGGAGACAAATAAAAGCATATGATTACAGGATATTAGTGTTCTGGTAGGAGAGTGAAGGTGAAGAAGGTCAGCAATGTACTGTGGAACAAGACCAGAAAGAGTTTTATGTACATAAATAAGAATTTTAAAATCAATTTTGAGCTTAACAAGAAACCAGTGAAGAGATGTCAAAATTGGGGAAATACGATGCCTGTTTTTAGCTCCTGTAAAAAATCTAGTTGCTGCATTTTGCACAAGCTGCAGGCGAGATAAGGCAGATTGAGGATGGCCAACATACACAAAATTACAGTAGTCCAACCATGTAATAAGACCATGAATCACAGTTTGCAGGTCTTTTATAGAGAGAAACTGTTTTAACTTTGTAATAGAACTTAAATGTAACAAGTTCCCTTAACAACAGCACTAATTTGTTTATCAAACTGTAAATTTGAGTCAAAAATAACTCCAAGAGTTTTGACATGTTCATGCGTATTAGAGGAATAAGGACCTACAGTAACTAGGCATCAAGGACAGAGGAAAGAGTGGGAGAACGTAAAATAATGACTTTGATTTTACTTTCATTTAACTGCAGAAAAATTGTTAGCCATCCAACATTTTATGTCCTCAAGACATTTAAAGAGGGACACAAAAGGGCTGCTGCTATTTGACCTAACTGGCAAATATAATTGGGTATCATCAGCATAGCAGTGATAGGAAATATTATTATTATTTCCAATAAATAGTACCCAGGGAAAGCATATAAAAGGAAAACAACAAGGACCCAAGATGGAACCTTGAGGAACACCACACGATAAGGTGTTTGATGGAGAAGAAAAATCCCAGATGTTTACTGAAAAAGTCCTAAGAAGCAAAGCACAGCAAAGCCAGACCCTGGATGCCAACCACAGATTCTAGGCGAGTTAAAAGAATACTATGGTCAATAGTATTAAAAGCAGCGCTAAGATCCAATAAAACTTCAGCATATATTAGCTAACTGATTGTATACCTTTGTACTTCCTGTACTAACAAAAAGACAGACAATATTCTGAAACCATGTCTTAAGAGCATTGTTCGGAAATTGTCGTTAGCTAGTATAATATATGGTAGCTAAGGTAATTGTAGTACACATTGTGTTTTTGTGTCGGGGGGAGGGGTCGGGTGTGTAAAGGAGGACTCGGGACAAATTCTAGACAGAATTCTATTGGGGAAATGTTTACTTTTACACTATGTTGTACTTCTTTCAGCTGCTCCAGTTAGGGGTCACTTCAGCAGATCATTGATCCGCATGTTTGATTTGGCACAGGTTTTTATCCGGGCTTGGGACTGGCATTTAGAGTGCACTGGCTTGTACGACCTCCTGTTTCTTGCCCGGGAATTGGACCACCAGGAAATGTTTACTTTTAGGCTACATTTTCTTGAAGTTACTTTGAAACAGAAAAGGTTATTAACCAGTTGAGCACATTAAAAATAAAAATAAAAAAATCAACTTCAAGAGTGATTTTGTTGTTCATTTTTGATCCCTGTAACATTTCTAATCATTGGTTTCAAATACTTAATAGATCAAATCCTTTATTTGGAGAAAATGACTAAAATGTGATGCCACAGCAGTTTGATTATATCAGTGAATCTGGTGTTTGCCAGTGCTTTCTGCTTGACTGAGTAAATGCACGTATATGAAAAATCATTATTGTGTAATTGTATGAAAATGGTTTCAATTTGCTCAAATAATCATAATTAAATAACTGCAGTTAGGCAATTATAACTGTGACAGGCATAACTAAAGTCACAAATGCCAGCCAGGTCACGGTAGGTGATTAATGGTTTAACATGAATGATCTGAGCAATGAGATATTTGCTTGCTTATGCCCTGTATCAAATTCTTTCAGGAATAATTCATGACTGTAATTTGGGAAAGCTCCAACAGTGCAAACACTTCTGCCCTTTTACCCTTTCTACCCTACTGCATTATGTATGCTTGTCTGTTAAGTCCTGAACATTCTTAAACTTACAAAAGAGCAGAAGTGCTGGTTCATAAGCCATTTCAGTATTCACTACTGATCTAATGGCTAGCCAATTTCTATTTCTGCTCATGCACAAATTGAATTTAAAATTCATAGCACGTTAATCTACGTCAACTCTTCATACACAAGATCAAATATCTAATATTAGCATATGAGTGTGAGTGTGTGGATCCCCTGGCTAAGTGTTAAAGCCTTCCTTTTTCCACTAGCACGACCACAGAAATCCCTCTCCACTTAAATTTAGTATCAGTTACATAAGAGATCATAGTAAAGCATGCTAAAGGTTGAGCTTGACTCCTGGGTTGAAGTGTGTGGAGCTGTAGAGAGGACCTGGTGCTAATCTGTAGCTGCAGCTGTGGTGGATGTTGCTAGCTACAATTGATGTTATCAGTAATAGGCTAAACCCGGAATATAAATCTAAAGTTTTAAAAGGTCAACTAGATGAACAAAAAAGAAATGCATACTCCTCTTCCAATCATGTTTAAAAATTCTGCTTTTAGTGTTGACCTTTTTTTTTTTTTAATCAAGACTTGTCGTTAATTTGCTAATCAGACCAGCAAAGATAAATGAAATAAAAACCCATGAAGATCTTTGAAAACTGTTCTCTTTCTTGACAAACTTCATTCAGGTAAATAATTCACATAAATGAATGTGATTAAATAAACTGCAACAGAAGATCTGCTACAGAAGCCATGATGGGTTAATGATGGGTTAAAATAAGCCTGGGCCATATGAAGCTATAGTGTCTGTATTGTGATAAATTACTGTACATCACAGTTTGCTTTTCTATTATACAGTGTCATGCATATTGTGATATCTTTTTTTTATTACATTTTGTCATTTTTTTATTACAATCTAACAGGAAGCAACTGATTCTGTTACTACACGTAATATAACTGCATATTTTGTACATTTCTATTTTTTGCACATTCCTGTATAAATATTTCTTATTTCCTATTATTTATTTATTATTTCTACTTTAGTTATTTAAATGCAGTCTAAGGAGAAGTAGGCCAAGTTTTCATTTCACTGCAAGTTATGTAACGTTTATAACAATCTTGAATCTAAATTGTGCCTTTACAAGTGTATCTTCTCAAACATTTTAATCTTCTTTTCAGTGTTCAATATTTTTAAATAATTAAAAATAATTAATTAATATAATTAAATTAATAACTGAATTTTTAATAAATATTGTCAATATTGTTTTTAAAATATCAGCAATAAATCATTTTTGTAAAACAATAATAATAATAATAATAATACTGTTTTGCTGAAAGTTTCTTTCTGTCTTACATTATTTCTGTCATATCACTCACCCCTAGTTTGCAAAACTGGAGTTGCTGCAATACGGCCATTTTTTTTCTTTAAATATGTTGCTCAGCAGGGCTACAGTATTTTTCCAGTGCTTGATTTAATCTGGACCATGGTCCACCAGATTACACCACTGGTCTTGGCTTTCATGTGAACAGGTGACTCTGAGGCCATATTTGTTTAGATATTCCAATATTTCAGAACATGCTCACAGTTATGTGTCAATAAATTCAACATTAATGAAGGTTTCTAGTGTTCCTCTTGTGGAAAACCTCTCAGTAGCTTCTAGAGAAGTATTGTTTTGTCACTGTGATATGTCCTAAGATGCTGTGCTTTTTTCTTTTTTTTTTATACCTTAGCACGTTGAGCATTAAAGTCTTCCTGTGTAGTCTCCTGCAGTCTCCCCCTCTCAGTTTCAGAGTTTAAATTTAGACAAGAGAGGTTATTCTCTCTCTCTCTCTCTCTCTCTCTCTCTCTCTCTCTCTCTCTCTCTCTGGTAGCTAGGCAACCCAGTCCAGGCTATTGTGTAAGTGCTCCAGCAGGCTGTATTGCTCTTGTGTTCATGTCTGAAGAGAAGTCAGAATTCTATGCAAGCTTCTATAAGAACAGAAAAGATGAAAAAAAAAATGCAATACAATGTATTAAAAAAGTAATAAAATAATCGGATACAAAGAAGTTCTATTTTGATGCTGCAAGCAGAACGCACAGACTGGAGGACTCACAATCTGTCATGTTTACCCCTCCAGACTTTGTTGTTCTGCTGATTATAGCAGCATTAATGGATGAATAGATGACCTGTGGCAGTCTGGCAGTGAAGAGGCCCAACACTCTGGACACGTTCAGCTGAACAGGACATGTCAGCTACTATTGAGGGCGAGCGATGCCTCAGCTAGGGTAGAGATAGTAAGAGTGAAAGATAGAGAAGAGAGAGAGAGAGTGAGATAAGGGTGAGCAGGTGGCTCCTCTTTACAGTTTCTCTGTAGGAAAGAGTAATTAAAGCTGCAATCATCTCTGAGGCAATGAATTAATTGAAGAATTTGGAGAGCGCATACAGTAAGAATGTGTGCCTGCTTTACTCATGTACACCCTTGTATAATCTGTATTTCAAAGATATTTTGATTAATTTGCACATTTATCAAAATAAGGTTTTCCCTAACATGAAACTCATACATTTTCATCATGTGTGGGGTTATACTGGATGCATAGAGAGAATACACCCTCTAAGCGGGACACTGGTCCACTATGCACACACACTCACATACTCATTCATACCTAGGGACAATTAGCATAGCTAATCCACCTACCACCATCCACCAACCCAAGAACCCAGAGGAAATCTGTAAGTTGAAGCGAAAACGTGAAACTCATGAGCTGGATAAAAACAATCCGTGAACCAACTAAGCATGAGTCAAATGAGATGACACATACACACCCATAATACCCATGCACACAAATTATCACATTCACATTTTTGAACAGTTGCACAATTGTGGACGAAACTGCACTCAAACACATCTGTATATTATTTCTGTTAGCAGCTTCTTTTATGAAAACATTTTATTACATAACACAAGATATAAAGAAGTATTCATAGCAAGTCTTATGATATTGTTACTGCCTACATAAAACATACAGTGTAACCGCAACACACAGAAATTATTCATCCTGCGGATAGTGCGGATAGTGAGGCAGGCTGCTTTTGTTATTGTAAACGTTGCAAAAGCCATTAAGTTAACTGTCAAGTAAATATAAAAGTAGCTAGCACAGGAATATGTCACAATGTGTATGAGTATACAAAGCATTACGTGCATTTTCTTTCTCTGAAAGAGGTGAAAAACATTAAACCGGTCTCTAATGAAAACTGAGATCTATCATTTATTTCACCTGATTTTTGCTTTGTTAACACTTTGGACTTGGACTGTATACTTTTCTGCAAAATACTGTATAAACTCTAAGGTTAAGCAAACTCTAATGCTGATTTGTTTTTCAAGTCTATTAGTATTTCTGGAAAAGTCTACGTTCAAAAAGGCATTCAGCCATTGAGAGTTCAAAAGTTGAATATCTGAACCGTTTGCATATCAACAAACATTTATTCATTGATTCATATAAGGCTCCAGGTCCAATAAAAGTCCAAGAAAGTCCAATAAAAGTACGTTGAATGTGATGCATAGACAGAACACCTTAGAGCATTTCACTGTAAACGATGACATGAAGCAAACTATCCATCCATGTCCATGCATCCATGATGCTATGTGTCAGTTATTACAGTTCATTTCATGTTAGTTTGTCATTTTTGTAGTTCCAGATATCTGGCTTATTCATTAGGGTATTTTTCTGTTTTTGGTAATTAGTTTAATGTGTCCAATTTTCGCCTTTTCGCTATGAAACTGTGATGATAGCATGTCAGCAATGGGTTAGTGAAACTGAACCGAACCGACAAACTGCTTTCAGACAATCGGGCAAGGGCTTCATGAAGGGAACTCTAGCCAGTCGTGGGCATTGTGAGCACATGTATGAGGAAGAGGGCAGATAGCACTTTCCTCAGAGTGTGTTATTCTGCCCTGTGATGCAGTATGGCCGTTTCACATGTCTTGGAAGAAGACATAGGTCTCTGGACCTACCTGATCGATCCTGATGCCCTACATCTGGTTGGCGTTCTCATCGCTTGGAAATCACTCGCTGCTGCTAATGATGGCCCCACATGGACAGCCTAAAAATACGTTTAGAAACCATGTAGATGGCTAATTGATATGAACAGTTTTACTACGATGGGTTAGGATTGCAATTGCCACTAAGAGTTTTGCACTCAAGTGTCCATCACTGAACAGTTGATAACGTCAACAAAATAGACCCCATGTTAAAACTGTAATGAATTTCCTGTTTACCCAATTGCACTTTTTGACTACATGCACACAGTTACAGAAGGGAATTATTTACAATCGCAGTATCCGGTGTCACATGGATTTCCTTTTAAGTCTGGTGCCTCTCAAGGTTTCTTCCTCAAATCGTCTCTGGAGTTTTTCCTTGCCATCATCGTCTCTGGCTTGATCATTATTGATAAATTTATATCCGGACTTTAGGGGGGCACAGTGGCTTAGTGGTTAGCACATTTGCCTCACACCTCCGGGTTGGGGGTTTGATTCTGGTCTCCGCCCTGTGTGCGGAGTCTGCATGTTCTCCCCATGCTAAGAGGGCTTCCTCTGGGTACTCCAGTTTGCTCCCCTAGTCGGAAAACATATGTTGTAGGCTGATCGACATCTCTAAATTGTCCATTTGTGTGTGAATGGGTGTGTGATTGGGCCTTGCGATGGGTATAGGATAAATAGTACAGAAAATGGTGGATGGATGGATCTGGACTTTATATATTCCTGTAAAGCTGCACTGTGAAAATGTTGATTATTAAAAGTGCTATACAAATTAAATTGAATTGAATGGAAATTGTATTGTTAACCTTCACCCTCCGCTGTTAGTATCTGTCATATGATAGGGGAGGGCAGGTGACCAAATTAGGCAGAAAATGGGAGAATTTTTTTAAAAACAAATAAATACATACATACATAAACTCTGACTGATACAAAACACGTACACTGGAGACTCCTTCTATAAATGTCAAATAAATGCTTTACAGGAAACACCCGCTTATCAATGATTATATGTTTTTCTTTGGTAAATATCGACCCAATTTTTAATCCATTTATTATTAGTCTTAAATTATGTGGCGCATCCACTATACCAGTGCCTGTGACTTAGCTGTTACTATGGAAACATTAATATAATTCTATGATTTGATTAAAGTCGACACTTCCTTCACAGCTTATAATTAATTGACACCTTCTGACCAATTGAGATTAGAGAATTCTTCAGTCTTATGATATAATGCCTTTTAAAGTTTTGTGCTGAATATCTGCAAAGCTTTGAAATGATTTGTTAGGTGTGACAACATAACATGTATAAACAGTGCAAGGTTAAAACAGAGGCTATTTCTAGTGGTGGAATGATTAACCTATAGAATAGCATGGAAGGGTAAACATACTACAGCTGCATGGGCTATGAATATGTACATATGTACTAGTAGGTCCTGCTCTATACAGTTCTTCACTGACCTTTACAGTGTGCATGCGTATATGTATGTTAGCTTTCTGGGTCTGCTTCTGCCCACAGGCTCAGAGGGTAGACACAGTACCCTCTCTAAACCCTTCCGTCCTCCCTACCATCACCAAAGGCGCACCCACCCACACACACAGACACACACACACACACACGTGCACACACACAGGCAGCTGTCACCAAGATTTCTCACTGAACCAGAGAAACCTCCCTCAAGCTCGACACATACACAGACGTCCCAAAGCATGCAACTATAGTTATAGCACACACAGTGTGCTATGGATTACAAGCCTGGAGTTGACATAGGACCTTTTTGTTTTTTTAATTAACTTATGTATTTAGTTTGTTTTTGACAGGATGCTTAGGATGGCCATGTTGTCATACACTCTGACTTTAAGGTGTGAGTTCAGATGTTGCTCAGGCGGCTGTGTCTCAGGTGGTAGAGCGGGTTGTCCACTAATCGTAGGGTTGGCGGTTCGATTCCCAGCCCACGTGACTCCACATGCCGAAGTGTCCTTGGGCAAGACACTGAACCCCAAGCTGCTCCGGATGGCAAGTTAGCGTCTTGCATGGCAGCTCTGCTACCATTGGTGTGTGTGAATGAGACGAAGTGTAAAGCGTTTTGGATAAAAGCGCTATATAAGTGCATATTTACCATTTAGTATTAGTGAACACAAAAGGATATAAAATTTTTAAAACACCTTGACAAACTCCATCATTCTCTGTCTCTGTCTCTCTGTCAGTCTGTCTGTCTGTCTGTCTCTCTCTCTCTCTCTCTCTCTCTCACACACACACACACACAGCTAAACAATAAAGAAAGTTAATTGAAAAAGTTGGCACAAATCAAGATCTGTGGCTACTGTAATTTTACCAGTGATGCATGTTTGTGACACTGGCCAGTGCTATAAATAGAGGCGTCTCCATTGATATTTCCAGTTGTGTGTGTGTGTGTGTGTGTGTGTGTGTGTGTGTGTGTGTGTGTGTGTGCGTGGTGGCACCCTGTACTCTGCTGCTCAAAGCACTGCCACTCTGAAACATGTGAAAAGCGACCGATCGATGCACAGACTGGAACACAGCCTGTGGAGACCAATTGGTGGACTGGGAATAAATGAAAGAAATGGGAAATATATGACTCTCATTCCTGTCCATTTTGTACATTTTTATACTATTATGATCTTGATACATACTCAAAATATGCTCCTATTATTCCTTTATAGTTTTCCTTTTGAGCTCTCTTTAACTTGTTTTTTTATGTATTTTCCCCTCACATGCTAACTGCCTCCCTCCTTTCTTCTTCCATTATTCTCAACGCAGCATGCCGCACTTGCAAGACTTTTTTTTTTTCAGTCTCAGCAATCACTTTGCAGAACATGCTCTCTCTTCCTCTCTCTCTCTTTCACTTTCTCCATCGTTATCTCTCTTGCTCTCTCTCTCGCTCTCTCTCTCTCTCTGTCTCTCTCTCTCTCTCTCTCTGGCTGTAGCTGAAGCTCTCATGAAGCGTCAACCCCCAACATCGTTTCACTAATATGAAGAGGCTCCTGTTGCTGTCCAGCCGCTTCTCTGTATGTTGCTTCACATCCACGCGCTCGGCGCAGCTTAGCGCTCCTCCTCTCAGCTCGTGTGAATTATTTATGCCCAGCTTAGCGGAGAGAAAAATCACACGAAGAAACTCATTGAGAAAATCAAACAGATGAGCACTAACTGGATCTCTGGAGCGTTTGCCAGGAGAGAGACGAGCCTCTGAGGTCTGAACAGATAAACATCAGCGTTTCGGAATAACAGTCTTCTGGAGCATTCACTCTCTCCAAGTCAGGAGAGAGTGCAAGTTTGAGAAGGGTAGATACCCAGGGTATGGGTTGATCCCTATCTGAGGAGTGAGAGGGATGTGGCGGGCTTGGTCAGCTGTGGTGCTAGAGGTACCCCTTTGCCGAAGCACCTTTCTGGAGGTGTCGGTGGTGGTGGTGGCGAGCGCTGGAGAGCCGGAGAGCGGCGGTGGTGGCAGCTCGATGCGGTGCTGAGGATCATGGTCGTTTCTTTGGTGCTGAAGCTTCTGACCGAGCTGCTCCAGTGCTCTGCTCCCATGCCACTCTGCGAGCCTGGCACCACCAGCTGCCACTGCTGGGACCACAGCAATGCCCCGCAGCTGTCTTCCGAAGGGAGAGAGGTGTGTTATCTCTGTATGTGTGTGTGTGTGTGTGTGTATGTGTGTTTGTTAGAGTTGCTGTTATCTGAGTCTGTCTGCTTGCGAATAATGCTTCAAATTGTAATTATTTAGAACCATGGTACTTTGACGTCCGTGAGTAATTTTGACTTTTCATCATGATGATGATGATGTAAGATTACTCAAGAAAAAATACAGACTAATATCCATTCCTATTTTTTACATTTATTAAGCCTGAACTGGGTAAAAATGCTT
Organism: Ictalurus furcatus; assembly: GCF_023375685.1. NCBI lineage: Eukaryota > Metazoa > Chordata > Actinopteri > Siluriformes > Ictaluridae > Ictalurus > Ictalurus furcatus. The sequence goes on along the minus strand of NC_071255.1, from coordinate 28,186,647 downwards.
CCTGGCTGAAGTCTCTTATTAAACCTTGTGCTATATTCCACAATCCTCGGCTGAGATCTTTGGCAGTGCAACTTAATATGGTTGCATGAATGTTTTGCACACTCTAGAGATGAACTGCCCTTATTATATCTGTTAGGGCTTTTCTGTAGAGCTCCTGCTCTTTCGAAATATTTTCAGATTCTTCATCCACCCACTCTATACTCATACAGCGCTTTTCCACTGGACAGTGTGGTACACACACAGCACGATAACAAATCTGTGATTACACATTTTGTTATCTTCATTGCCAAGTGGCCCACACTCTAACCAAGAAAGCATGTTAAATTTAACTTTATTTCTTGCCTGAAATGTGACTTTTGGGTAGAACTAGAAAGACTGAAGACCAGTCAAATATGAATCGTCTCAGAGTCAGAAAAAAAAATGCTTGCACATCTTCTCAAATTACAAACTACAGTACTAAACAATAGATCAGAATGTTGCTACTATAGAATGGCATCATGCAAATTGAGACTTTTTGTAGGACTTCCTACAGTAGCTGAAATCCTTTTTCTACAGGACTGACAGGACAGCTACTGTATATTCAGCATTTATTGATTGCATTTATTAAGATTGCAGATTGCAAAGATGGTCTAGCACCAAAACATTCTTAAGCTTGTCCTTCTGGGAGAACTTCTGGGCGGCTGTGGTTCAGGTGGTAGAGCGGGTTGTCCACTAATCATAGGGTTGGCGGGTCGATTCCCACCCACATGACTCCACATGCCGAAATATCCTTGGGCAAGACACTGAACCCTAAGTTAGTGCCTTGCATGGCAGCTCTGCTACCATTGGTGTGTGAGTGTGTGTGTGAATGGGTGAATGAGAACCAGTATAAAGTGCTTTGGAACCACTAAGGTTAAAAAAAAAAAAAAAAGCACTACATAAGTGCAGACCATTTACCAACTTTATAGCTTAATCCTACAACAGTGAATCCTTAATCTTTAATCCTACAAAGAGTCCTAAGTAGAACCTTTTGAGTAAGTGTAGATCACATATATGATTATATACAGTAAAAAGCCATCGATGAAAAATTTTTATGAGCATAGCATTATGCAAATGTAATCAGACAGAGGTACTTCACCAGAGTTCAGATAGTTCTGGATTCAGATAAATAACTCTACCATGCCTTACCACATTACCTGGTGCAAATGCAAAAGTTTATAATACTTCCAAGAGAGCGGAACTAAAGCCTGCTGAAACTCAGAGAAAGAAAAGCCTGGGCAGACATGACCTGAAGGATGAGGATAAATGAGATACAGGGAGACATCTTGACTGCTATGCTGATGCTGCCAAAAATAAATTCCAACCGAGTTTCCGTGATTGTGCTAATTCTGCAGTCCAAGGTGGTATGGCCACCGCAGCAGGCGATGTTCCCTATGTCAATCCCAACCTGTCTGGAAAGGGCATGGCTGTCACACATTCACTGAGAATGCTTGGGTTTTGTGTGTAACCTTTGTTCTGAGGGACTTAGAGCTTATCACATGTTACATATTTATGAATGCTTTTATGCACACTCTGGCCACTTTAATAGGAACATTAAAGTGGCCAGAGTGCATTCTTGCAACTATCCAGTCAGTCAATCATGTGGCAGCAGTGCAATGCATAAAATCATGGAGATACCGGTCAAGCGCTTCAGTTAATGTTCACATCAAACCAAAGAATGAGAAAAATATCTGATGTTAGTGACTTTGACCGTGGCTTTGGTATTGGTGCCAGATGGGCTCGTTTGAGTATTTCAGAAACTGCTGATCTGCTGGGATTTTCATGCACAACGGTCTCTATAGTTCGAAAAACATTGTTGAGAGAGGTCAGAGGAGAATGGCCAGACTGATACAAGCTGACAGGAAGTCTACAGTAACTGTAACTAAACAAAATAATCACTCTTTATGACTGTGGTGAGCAGAAAAGCATATCAGAATGCATACATCAAACTTTAAGGCAGAAGAAGTGTAAGAAGAGCAGTGAATTGAATTTACTTGTTTCAAATGTAAAACAATTTTGTTTATATACATTTATGCATTTACTTTAAGTAAATGTTGTGGGGGGGTTTTTTCAACATGACCATTCTTTGAACAAATATAACTGAACTAAAGAAATGTTCAAAAGAAAGAGGTTTGTTTTTATTTCTTACTTTTCTCATGACATTTAAAAGCAATACCTTGCACCAAAGAAGACATTCCAAACAGTAATTAAACTGTTGCAACATTATACTACATCACACAGAAAATGTCATTTACAAGTGGTTTGGACAGGAGGGTCATGGTAAATTATGTGAAGGGCAGATATTTGGCTTTCGGCCAGTATTCTTACTAGAGATATTGAGATCACAAGTCTTAAATAAGCACATGGATTTCGATTTTTTTTTTCTAGACTAAATACACCAGATGTTTGTGGACACCTGATCATCAAAGCTGTATGTGCATGTTGAACATCACAAAAAGCCTTCTAGGAAGGCTTTTTGAAATGTGGCTGTGGGGATTTGTTCCTTCAGCCACAAAAGCATTAGTGAGGTCAGGCACTGATGCCAGATGAGGAGACCTGGCACGTAGTCTGCTTTACAATTTATCCCATAGGAGTGAGGTTGAGGTCAGGGCTCTGTGCAGGCAACTCAGCTTCGTCTGCTCCAACCTTGGCAATGTCATGGAGTCCATGGAGGCAGATGCAAATGCAGAAGTTCTTGATTTATTGACAGACACCGGGAACAGACTCAGGAAAACAAACACACTCAGAACCGACATCAGGAAAATAGGAACTAAAAAATAAACCCTAAGAAATGGTACTAAGTAACCAAAATACAGTGCATTAAAAAAACAAACAAACAAACAAAAAACAATAACAACCATGAACGACCCAAACACAAACATGACCTGACTTGAATTAATGCTCCAGCAACTGAAAATAGAGCAGTAATCAATCAGGAAAATTAAAACAACTGAGAAGGTTGAGGCTAAGACATGAACTGGAAGGAGATAACAGAAGAAGAAGTTCTGCAAAGGCAATCAGGGTGCCCTCTAGTGGCCAAAATAGAATTGTCCCTGGGGGCCATGACAGGCAATCCATGTCTTCACAGACCTCACTTTGTGCACAGGGGCATTGTCATGCTGGAACAGGTTTGAGCTCATCCCCTTAGATCCAGTGAAGGTAAATTGTAATGCTGCAGCATACAAAAACATTCTAGACAATTGCCACAACAGGGAAGAACCATATATGGTAAATGGTCTGCACTTATATAGCGCTTTTATCCAAAGCACTTTACACTGTGTCTCATTCACCCATTCACACACACACACACACACACACACACTCACACACCAATGGTAGCAGAGCTGCCATGCAAGGTGCTAACTTGCCATTGGGAGCAACTTGGGTATGTGGAGTCATGTGGGCCGGTAATCTATCCGCCAACCCTACGATTAATGGATGACCCGCTCTACCACCAGAGCCACAGCCGCCCACATATGAGTGCAATTGTCAGGTGTCATACCTTTGGCAATATAGTGTAACTGAAGAACAGCAAAACTGATGTCACCTGGGTTCCTTCTGTATTTTGTGTCTTTTAATATAATGTTTAGGTGGTTTTGAATAATTCTGTTCAACTTTTTTTTCCTGCTGACCTTTGGAAGTAGAGGAAAAACCCAAACTGATTTGATGTTTTTATGAAAGTATTTTTTGTATTAAATTGTAATGCCATCTTTTCACCTGAAATGACATTTAACATTTTCTCAGACTCTCGTTGATGCTCTTTATACCTGGCAGGATGACTTTAAATGTCATGTGAGGAACATATTGACTAAAATTAATGGTCGTCTGTTAAAGTGGACATCGGCTAATGTTGACCTGATTTGTGCCTTGGAGATTTCCACGTGGCTGGCCTCAGTAGAGAGGAATCCACGTGTTCCGAGGGCACATGTTTTCAACAGACCACGGCCTCCTGCTGCAGAGGTGGCTGTCTCAGTCCCCACGGGAGTTGAGATCATACATAAATGCATGCATACACATGCAAAGGCATAAGAATTGGTCCTAGTAGTAATTGTGGGAACCTTCTTCCTGATTCATACACGCACAAATACCAGTCTCTCTCAGGCTTCTTCAGACAGCTGTCCCACATATGTGGTGACCTGGGAAAAAAATGCATTTAATGATTTTTTTTATTAATGAGTTTCATTGTTTTATGGAAAAAAAAGTTATTTTAAAGAATGATAAATTTACAATAGGAAATGGATTCTCACTTATTGAGCATCATCCTTACCAGTCTCAGTCTCATCACCTGAGATAAAAGTCACTTAGGCCTTATCATTAAGTATTCACTTGAGCAATAATTTATAGTCTTTTATTGGTGGGGAAATAATCGCAGATTTATCTAGGCAATTCTGTTTGGTTGAAAATTATTTGTAATCAATATCTTTTTATTAGGTTATTTAAACATTTTTGACTTTGTCTGCTGTCATCTGTACAGAGTGTGTAAGCACTGTTCTCTGTTTTGATGATGATATGGTGCTACAGGAGTATCATGACAGCCAGAATCTGAACACAAAGTCAATTGATTAGGCTCATGTCGAATCAAATTGTGAGAAGAGCTAGCACTGTTCAAACAGTGTTCTGAACAGCACTGTTCAAACAGTTCAGACATCTTTAAGCAGACTATTTTTACTGCCTCTCATATCTAGTGTCTGGTGTTCCTTTTTGTTATTGAGGTGTGTGGTGTCATCATGCCAAGATCTAAAAGAGTTCTATAAGTCCTTCAGAAAAAAAGGTTGTGGATGCCTATGAGTCTGGCAAGGGATTTAAAAAGATCACCAAATTATTTGAAATACATCATTCCACTGTAATAATCTACAAATGGCGCAGATTTCAAACGACTGCCAATTTGTCCAGGACTGACCATCCCAGCAAATTAAGCCCAAGATCAGATCGCCTGATGCAAAAAGAAGTCTCCAAGAGCCCCAAACTTTCATCACAGGGTCTGCTAGTAAGTCTTGCAACTGTTGGTGTCAAAGTGCATGCTTCTACAATCAGAAAGAGATTACACAAATTTGACCTGCATGTGAGGCGTGCCAGGAAAAAGCCTGTGCAAGGATACAGTTTGCCAATGAGCATATAGGCAAAGACCAGAACTTATGGAATAATGTGCTCTGGACAGATGAATCAAAGATAGAGTTGTTTCACCACAGTAACAGCAGACATGTTTGGTGCAGACCAAAGACAGCTTCTCAGGAGAAGCACCTCATACCAACTGACGCATGGTGGTGGAAATGTTATGGTTTGGGGTTGCTTCGCTGCCTCAGGGACTGGACAGCTTGCTGTTATTAATTCAACTATGAATTCTGCATCATATCAAAGAGTGCTTGAATATAATGTGAGATCATCTGTCCAAAAGTTGAAGTTGAACCGAAAGTGGACTTTTCAACAAGATAGTGATCATAAGCACACTAGCAAATCCTCCAAGGAATGGCTGAAAATGAATAAATGGAGGGTTTGGAATGGCCTAGTCAAAACCCAGATTTGAATCCCATTGAAATGTTGTAGGGGGATTTGAAACAGGCAGTACATGCAAGAAAACCCTCAAACATCTTACAACTGAAAGAATATTGCATGGAATAGTGGTCAAGCCTGGTGGACATTTCTGCTAAAGGACGAATACTAGCTTCTGAGGTCAAGGGTGTACTTACTTTTTCCACAGAATAATATATGTTGATATTTCTGTTGAATAAATGATTGAAAAAGCTAATTTCCCTTGTGGTTTTGTTCAAGTATATCAACTTTATTAATAGGCACTGTTTCAAAGAGGATCAAATGTTTGCTTTTCCAAATATGTCAAAAAAGACAACAATTTCACATGACTGTATACAGTATTACTCATAGAAAAACTACATTTTGATCAAAACTTAATTTTTCATCCTTTTCAGAATTTCACCATTGTGACATCCAGTGGTCTTTTTCTGGGCTGCACATTTGATAGACCATATTAGGGCATATTTCACTGTTGTGGTGATCAAAGCAGGCAAGCAGTTTACAGTGGATTATAGGTCATCATACCACACTGTCAGTCATACTTTTACCGGTATCATGCTGCCATGGTCAAGCAACTCTTTTACACATTATTGAAATGCAGTCACGAATTAAAGAAAAATATCAATAATGATGTCTGTGATCTCTTAAAAGAGATAGAAAGCCTTTATTTGTCACATATACATTTATAGTACATTGAATTTTTTTCACATATCCCAGATTGTCATGGTTAAAGTGCACATGGAGCAGATAGGGTTATGGGCAACACATTGCCAGCTTATTCCCCAACCATCTGATCAGTAACCAATAGCCATAAGCACTGAGCCACCACTGAGTATACCAAAATGTGCTTTGTTAACTGTATCCTTATATTTTTAGACAAGGAATTGGCTTTATTTCTAGTTTCTCACTTTACAGCCAACACGCTTCCTTTAAATAACAACTTTTCCGAGCTCAGTGAGTGTCACCCTATAAAAGAAAATGCTTAGGAGTGCAGTACAATACATGGAGTGATGGCTGTGCAAAGAACAAAGAGCATAAAACATGTGTTAAAACAGTAAGTTGTAGCAGAGCAATCTCTGTCTGTCACTGGTAGCTACAAAAGCACATACAAAAGAAGCAGTAATGGTGACAGAAATGGATTTAATTTTGTGAAATGAAAAGACACTGCACTGATGTGTAAGTGAAATTATTCATGTATATGCAACATTACTGTCAAAGGGACAAATGGCACACTTTGAAATTAAGCCTCACTTTCTGAAATCCTCCTTGAACATAGCCATAAAATATTGGGAAAATGTTTCCTGATAGATTTTGCTTGCTTAGTGAAATCCATGCTTAGTAACGGGCTCTTACGTTTTCCTGCATGTTTTTAATGTTTATCATGAAATCCTGATTCTTTGCAAGTTTGCGTTTTATTCAAAATCCAATCACTATATGTAAATGCAGCTCCCAAAGGAGATCAGAAACATATGCAGAAAGCTGTCTCTAAGGAGACAAAGTCCACCCCACTGAAAATTAAGTAAGTAATTAATTAATGAATTCCTTAACATTTTTAACAGATTTGTGTCAGTAATTTTATTCACATTCCTGACTAGCATTTACTCGTGCCCGCTCTGTTGTTGATATTTTAAATTGTCGCTGTGGCTTTGACAGAGCAGATAGATAGAGAGACGTGAAAGAGAGAAAAAGAGAGAGAGGCGGTTTCTGAAGCTACAACACTGATGTAAATGTAAGGAGAAGGCTGTAGTGGGGGTAAGAAGTAAAGATTGATGAAGGGCTCCATAGCAAAGATATGCTCTTTTGTTTTGTTTTCATTAGAAGTGTCTGTAGCATAAAAGAAAAGCTCACTCAATGTCAACAACAACAGTAATAATAATAAAAATAATTATAATAATAATGTAAGTGGTACAGAAAATGGATGGATGTATGGTAATAATAATAATAAGTAGTACTAGTAGTAGTAGGAGTAGTAGTAGTAGTATGTATGTATGTTAAACTTAGATACTTCATTGAGCATTTATAACACATTCATAGACATTGCATTCATTTTTTTTATAACTCTGTGCTGCAGGATTTGTGAAAAGGTTAGTTTACAATTTGTGAGGTGCCATTTAAAATTTTCTGTAGTATGACTTTGTACATGAACGACATCATTATTTTATGGGTAAATGGTGCAAAACTGTTTGACAGTAACAATTTAAATAATCGACCCATAATAATAATTGGGGGGTAATAATCTGATAATAATCTGAATGTGATTTCATGAATTTTGGCATAAGCCTTTTGTGAATCCTTCAGCGTATATATTTGATACATATATCTGACATACATGTGCAATGCTCCTGTGCCATCACTGTCATCAAAACAGAGAGGAGCGTTTATGCTGTACAGCGGACAGCATCCAAAGTTTAAAAAATAAAATGCAGGAATTACCTGCCAAAAAGACCAAAATGATTCAACAGAACTGACTGAATTAATCACCAATGTTTCACCAATGTTGACGTGAACAGAGATCAGATAAGTGAAGAGTTGATGATGAGACTCGTGTTTCAATGCTGCGAGTGATTTTTACCTCAGGTGATGAGACAGAGACTGATGTCGATCATGCTGATAATCAAATTGACAACCCTTTTCCCATTGTAAATTTGTAAAACGTTTTAAAAATCTGAGAGTAATGTTGCTTTTAATGTGTATGTAGATTATGTTATAGATGCAGAGGTATATGGGTCTTTTGGAATGAAATCTTTAACTGTGATTTTCTCCATTTTCACTTTAACTGTAACTTTCTTCTGGTTCTACTTCTGGTTGACTTACATACACAAGAGCATGTGGGAGGCTGTGGCTCAGGTGGTAGAGTCCACCAATCGTAGGTTTGGCGGTTCAATTCCCGGCCCACATGTCTCCACATACCGAAGTGTCTTTGGGCAAGACACTGAACCCCAAGCTTCCCGATGGCAGCTCCGCTTCCATTGATATGTGAGTGTGTGTGTGAATGGGTGTAAAGTGCTTTTTTAACTGCTAAAGTTAAAAAAGCATTATATAAGTGCAGACCATTTACAAGAGAATAAACTTGACTTATTTTATTTATCTATTTTAGGGATCTCTGGGGAAACAGGAAAGTTTGGTGAACCACAACTGTGTTTTTTTGTGAAAAGAATTTGATATTTTCAGTATTGATTCAAGCAAACTAAATAAAAAAGGCATTGCTCAGAAAGTCATGAGTTCAAACCTCAGCACCGCCAAGCTGCCACTCTTCAGTCCTTGAGTAAGGCTCTTCACCCTCAGTTGCTTAGATGTATGAATGAGATAAATGGAAGTCGCTCTAGATAAGGGTGTCTGCCAAATACCATAAATGTAAATGTAAATATAAATTATTTATTATGGTATCAAAGCTAGAGCTTCCAAAATAACCAGCTATCCAGACCTTGTATAATACGGACAAATCCTAGGCTTCAGTCCCAGACATTGTTTACAGTAGAAATAGATGCCTCTGAAATTTTTATGCGTCCCATTACTGTGAAATGGATCTCTTGGGAAACTTTGGCTCTTTTGCACAATATGTACATCTGTGCACATGGGGCCCATGAAATATTGAGTCTGTGGATAGAGGCTCTGTACTGCCATTGCTTTCGGTTTAAACAGCTGAATTAAATAGTTGTGGTCTGCACACTGAACAGATTATGTGCTTACGATGGATTTTGCAATTATGCTTGAAACTGCAGTATGCAAACAACTCTAGAAATGTGCTTCATGTATTTTTGGCTTATAGTCCAATAGTTTTGGGATGTAACTTGTAGCTAGAAATAATACACAATATATAAATATTGCGTTCTTTAACATAATTCTCATGTTCCCAAAGTTAAACTATTATATTATAGCATTTATCTACCAGCATAAATATTTCTGGAGAAAGCAAATTGTTTCTCCACGGCCAGCAGAGGGCACTGGCTCGGCTCCGGACGAGTCACGTGACATTGTTTTTTTGTTCGCTCGCTTCCTGATTGAGCATTTTGTGTTAAGTGACTTTAATTTACCCCAGGTGTCCATGCTTTGAGATAATGATGTTCTTTATTTAAATGCCTGGGTGAGTGAGCACTTCGCTCAGTATTATACCGTGTCTTTGGTTGATCCTTGTTAGGATTGGTTGGATCAGTAGTTGCGGTTGTTTTCCATGCCTCAAATGTTCTCGTTTCCCGGTGAAGACCGCGTTTACTTTAATCCTGAGTTTTGTGTCTAATAAAGACTGTGACCTGCTCCTGCATCCGCCTCCAGTCCCGTTTCATAACACAAATAAACAGGTGTACACTGCTCTCCACCAATATTGACACCCTTGGTAAATATGAGCAATGAAGGTTGTGAAAAATTGTTTGTATTGTTTAACCTTTTGATCTTTTGTTAAAAAATTCATAAAAATACACAGGTTTATATAAAAAAAAATTATATATATTTACATTTACATGCATTTAGCAGACGCTTTTATCCAAAACGACTTACAAATGAGAAAATGCAAGAAAAGCAATATATCAAGCAGAGAACAATACAAGTAGTGCTACCATACAAGATCCATTAATTGAGGTGTTTGTTTGGTTGGCTGGTTTTTTACGGGTTGGTTAGGTGTTCACGGAAGAGGTGGGTCTTTAGCTGTTTTTTTGAAGATGGTGAGAGATTCTGCGGTCCGGGTTGAGGTTGGAAGTTCATTCCACCACTGGGGACCAGTTAGTTTGAAGGTTCTGGAAAGGGATCTTGAGCCACGCTGAGTAGGTACTATTAAGCATCGGTTGTTGATTGATTGCAGATTGTGTGAGGGAACGTAAGTCTTCAGGAGAGAGTTGAGGTAGGAGGGTACTGTTCCAAACAAGGTCTTGTAGGTGAGCATCAAGGCCTTGTATTTGATACGGGCAGCTACAGGAAGCCAGTGGAGGGAGATTAAGAGGGGTGTGACATGGGTTCTCTTGGGCTGGTTGAAGACGAGGCATGCTGCTGCATTCTGAATCATTTGAAGGGGTTTGATGGAGCTGGCCGGGAGGCCTGAGAGTAGTGAGTTGCAGTAGTCCAGTTTTGAGATAACAAGAGCCTGGACTAGTAGCTGTGTAGCCTGTTCAGTGAGGTAGGGTCTTATTTTATTGATGCTGTACAGGATGAACCTACAGGACCGTGCAGTTGTTGAGATGTAGTCTGTAAAGGTCGAGCTGTCATTGAGAATCACACCAAGGTTCTTGGCCATCCTGGTTGGCTTGAGTATGGTTGAGCCGAGCTGTACAGTGAGGTTGTGGTTGATGGTGGGACAGGCTGGGATGACGAGAAGCTCAGATTTTGCCAGGTTGAGCTTAAGGTGGTGTTCCCTCATCCAGTCCGAGATGTCCGACAGGCAAGCAGAGATACGTGCAGAGACGGATGGATCGTCAGGCTGGAAGGACAAATAGAGCTGGGTGTCATCAGCATAGCAATGATATGAGAAGCCATGAGACTCAATCACCTGTCCCAGAGATGTAGTGTAGATAGAAAAGAGCAGTGGACACAGAACTGACCCCTGTGGAATCCCGGTTGTGAGTTGCTGAGTTTCAGAAATATCTCCCCTCCATGATACCTTGAAGGATCTGTCTAGAGATAGGATTCCACCCAGAGCAAAATCGTTCCGGTGATGCCTAGGCTGGAGAGAGTTGACAGGAGGATCTGATGGTTCACAGTGTCAAAAGCAGCAGAGAGGTCGAGTAGGATGAGGACAGATGATCTAGAGGTTGCTCTTGCTGGTCGTAAGGCTTCAATGACGGAAAGCAGAGCAGTCTCTGTGGAGTGATTGCTCTTGAAACCGGAATGGTTGGTGTCCAGGAGGTTGTTCTGTGTGAGAAAATTGGAGAGTTTATTAAAAACGGCTCTTTCAAGAGTTTTGGAAAGAAAAGGGAGGTGGGAAACTGGTCTGTAGTTGTCAACCACAGCAGGGTTAAGTGATGTTTTTTTAAGCAGTGGGGTAACCCGGGCCTGCTTAAATGAGGTAGGGTATGTGCCAGTAGAGAGGGATGTGTTAAAGATGTGTGTGAGTTCAGGTAATAGTGTGGGAGAGATGGACTGAAGAAGGTGAGAAGGGATATTGTCAAGTGGGCAGGTTGTGGGACGGCTAGAGAGGAAGAGTTTAGAGACATCAGTGTCTGAGAGGGGAGAGAAGGAAGTCAGTTGGGAGATACATGGAGGAGGAGCCGGTCTATGCATATCTGGGGTTGAGAACTGGTTCCTGATTGATATAAACTTGTTGGAAAAGAAAGTGGCAGAGTCATCTGCAGTGAGAGAGGTAGGGGAAGGGGGAGGAAGGGGACAGAGAAGAGAAGAAAAGGTTTTGAAGAGAGTGCGGGTGTTGGGAGAACTGCCAGTCCTCTCTTGGTAGTATTTGGCCTTAGCAATGGAGATGCTATTGGAAAAAGAGGAGAGAAGTGTTTGGTAATTGGTTAGGTCAGTTGAATTTTATATATATATCTCTTCAGCCATTCTCGGCCCACTGCAGGGCATAGGCCTCTCTTGAATGCCGCCACCAACTACGATCCTGTGCCCTTCGTTGCCAATTGATTCCAGCGAACTTTCTGATGTCATCAGCCCACCTGGCCTTAGGTCTACTTCTTGGGCGTTTGGCTTCCAGTGGAGTCCAATTTAGGACTGCAGACATCCATTTTTTAGGACTGCAGACGTCCATTTTTTAGGACTGCGGACGTCCATTTTATATATATATATATATATAATATATGTGTGTGTGTGTGTGTGTGTGTGTGTGTGTGTGTTAAATATAGGTGTGCAACCTTTTAGTCAATACTATGTGCTACCTCCCTTTGCCAAGTTTTTTTTTTTTTAATATCAATGGGAATATACTTCAAATATATTTTCTCATATGAGTTCATAGGGTGCCAATAATTGTTGCACACCTATATTTAACAAAGATATTTTTGATAAACCTCTGTGTTGTGTTAGCAACTGTTTGATATTCATGAGAGCAGAGTGTTTTTGTGAATTTTTTGAACAAAAGATCAAAATGTGAAACAAAGATTTTTTTCCAGCCTTCTTTGCTCATATTTACCAAGGGTGCCAATATTAGTGGAGGGCACTTTATATTAAAGTAGCAAATGAAATTTCTGTCCCCATTTAAAAAGGAATAAATCAGTGTAAGTGCACGCTATTAACTCAATGGTGCACATTTTATTTGTGCTGTCAGGTGCCTACTCATACAGAGGAACCCATAATGGCTCTACTTATCAAAGTAAAGCCCTCCTAGGGACAAAGCATTAACTTCACAAGCACTCATTGTGCATATCTGTGTCTGAAATCAGGACATGGTGTCAGAGACAGGAGCTATTAATAAATCAAAAGAAACTTTTAAGGTATTCCTGAGCTAGCAAAGAGCATTCTCATTAAATTCCTCAAATATCATTATCTATATCATTATGCTATTTGAATACATTTTAACTAGTTCTTTCATTAAGGTAGCACTCAACCTACTTTTTCTAAAGGATATGGCTTGTTGTAAATCTCTAGAGGTTGTTTGTCAGTCATGTTCATAATTGTTTTTTCCGGTTTTCTGTAATTTTAGCTTGCTGTGTGGCTCTGTGCCAAACCAATCAGAAAGTGTGAAATGGAATTGGCCCAGGACAAAGAAAGTTAATCATCCGGTGGACTGAATATACTCTTTGTAAAGACATACAAGGGAGTTCCAGCTAAAAAACAGGATTGTCCTGAAACTGTAGCTTAGTGTTAGAAACGTTAGTTTGGCCCTTTTACCATCTTTTATACTGTAATTTGATTTGAAACTGAAAAACCCCACCTATTTTTTGTTGTTGTTGTTGAAAATAAAGAGACTACAATGAAAAAGCATTAATTGGTTGAAAATGAAAGCCTACAGAATGCTAACCTTGTCAAATATAGTATAGCAAGAATTCAAAATGAGAAGAGTCTAATTCATGACAGATGATCATTAAAGCCTCCAGAACAAGCAGAGTCAAAGGCACTGTGTAAGAGACCCTGTGATTTTTACCCTCATTACTCTCAGTACCGTCACTGCTTTTGGTCAGAGAAAGTGTTTGTCATTACAAGCTGGTCTGCCATCAAATTCTGATAATGGACGCTGTCACTCCCTGGGCACTGTTTGTGTTTGATGTGCAGCATTTTTGGCACATCTAGAAATGGCTAGAAATAGCAGAAATCAAATCTATAATTTATGTCTGCAGTCCTTCTCTTGCAGTGTAAGACTTTTTTTTTTTTTGCAGATTGAAAAAAAGCTTCAGACCTGGTCATATAATCCATTATAGAGAAGGTTCTTTGAAGATGACACCTTAGATGACATCTAACATGGCTTTTCTATAGCATATATTTCAGAATCATTAAGTTAGAAGGTAATACTACAGAGGGAAGTTCACCACAGATTGTCATTTTACATTATTATTTTAAATGAAATAAGAAATGCTTTTAGAAAACTCTTGGATGGGTGGCATGGTGGCCCAGAGTGTCCCGTACGATCCTGAGCTTGGGTTACTGTGTGGAGTTTCTCATGATCTCCATATGTCACGGGGTTCCTCTGAGTTTTACTTTATTTCCCACCACACAAAAGCATGCCATTAAGTGGATTACTATGTAAAATTGTTCCTAGGTGTGAATGTGTGTGTGCATGGGGCGGCTGTGGCTCAGGTGGTAGAACGGGTTGTCCACTAATTGTAGGGTTGGCAGTTCGACCCCGACCCACATGACTCCATATGCTGAAGTGTCCTCGGGCAAGACACTAAACCCTAATTGCTCCCGATGGCAGGCTAGTGCCTTGCATGCCTTACGTGCCTTGTGTGTGAATGAGAAACATGTAAAGTGCTTTGTAGAACCGCTAAGCTATGTAAGTGCAGACCATTTACCATGGTGCCCTGTGTCCCATACTGGGAGTATTCCCAGCTGATGAATGAATGAGCAAATTATTATTCGCCAAAGGCAAATAAAGCACAGTGCTGAGTAATCCTAGCCATTTTATTTTTGACATTTTCGTAGTTCACGAGCAATTGGAGTCCCTTTTTACACAAAGAGCTAAAAGGAAAAAAATCTTCTACGTCTCTGAAGAAGAGGTTCACACAGAAGTATGGCTTTAACCCAGACACCCTGCTGGTCTGGGACTCTGGGACATGAGATGTGATGACTAGTGAATGCTGAGACAAGCGTGCTGGCTCTGGCACATGAAGAGAGGAGCAGCATTAGGTCAGTGCTCTCATGTCTGGAGCCGGAGAATAGTTTGTTAGATGGGCTAGCAAGGCCGTCAAAGCCTTTAAAAGCTATTGTGCTGATGCTGCCTGGATGGAAGTTAAGCCTTTTTAACATGCTCTATGTGGAATATTTTTTTTTATTGAAGTATGGAAAACCTCCAGCTGAGCTTTATCACAAAAACAGCATGGGGTCTAAAATATCATTAGCATTACTTACAGGATTTAGTTGGGCTAATTTCAAAGTTCATTTGACATTTATTAATCTAGAAACCTTGTATTGAAAGGAATCCTTCTCAATCCATCCACAAGTAAGACATTTTCACACATTTCACTCACTCATTGGAAGGTGGGCTACATTACAATGAAAGCCCGTATGAGGTGTGATGTGGCATTTAACAGTGCAGCTGTGTTGAGAAAAGCGAGCAGTGAATCAGAGGAAATTTTGATCCTGGGGTTAGCGCTCAGTTCCTCCCCTGCGTCATGCTCCAGCAGGCCATTAGCTAAATGTGTCATAGAGGCCATGATTTCACTGTCGCACTTGACCATGCTTGACCCCAACACCTATTTGCTGGTTTTGGCTTTGTAGGGAAAAGTGGAATCAAATTCAATAAATGTTTTTTTATATATATATATATAAATTATATCATTTGGTATCACTATTTTAGAGTTGGGTGATCATAAAATCCCTTTTAGTATTTTTGTGATATTTTAATTCATATATCAGGCACCACTTTCAGACTAAAGGGTTTCTTAAGGGTTATTGGGATGCTTAATGGTACTTGTTTTCTATAGGCAGTTTACTTGAAGCCAAAAAGGGGGGGAAACCCCTAACCCATGGGTTAAGTTGTTCTTAGGTATAATGCAAAGGTTTTTTTTATAAAACAGTGACAAAAAAACAATATGATAAAAATCTAGTGTTCCAGGCAATGTAATTTATTATTAATAATATTCATAATAAACAATTCCTCAGAAACGCAACATAGTCTGCTTTGGTAGTCTGCTTTTTAAGCTATGGTTGCTAAAACAAACAACAAATAGACAGAAAAATGGCTCATGTGTAACAGTTTTATTGGTTTAAAACCTAATTAATACACAATTCCGTTACTGTGATGCAGTCACAGGAGTGCATATCTTGAGGACCTGGAATACAGCTCAGCCAATTAGATTTTATAACCAAACCTATCCGTATTATATGTTTCTTTTTACCACGTATTTACGGGAGCCCTAGGAGTCCATGCATTATTTATTTTTTTCTTTATTGGTTTCTCGTGATCACGACTTAATTTTCCCTTGATCTTAACATAACAGAAGTTGTTTTCTCGTGATCACGACTTTTTTTTTCAGTGTACTCGACATAACAACATGTTTGCTTTTATTATTCTGGAGGCAGCAAAAGCTTAGCACAATCCCGTAGCATCAAGGATGAAGAAACTTTATTTTATTTATTATTTTACTTTGATTTTATACTTTAGTCAGGGACTCAGTTAAGCTGAAATAGGTCTATATATGTCGGTGATTAACAACTTTCACAAGTATCCGACACTTGAAAAGGTGTCACCCCTCTCTCTTAATGATAAAGTCCATCTCTACAGTGAGTAATTATTATTCAATTCAATTTATGATGGCGATGTCGAAGACACCAACGTGCATACGACACCAGTCCCATTCACAAGGCGCAAGATTTTCTCGTGATAAAATCGTTATGAGAAAACAGCTTTTTGTTATGTCGAGATCACGAGAAAATTAAGTCATGATCAAGCGAAAACAAGAAAGAAAAAATAATAACGCATGGCTACTTAGGCATCTCGTACATATTACTGTTGGTAAAATCAACTGTTTCATCATTCCCCAATTTATAGCTATTAATCAGCACCCAGGGCTGTATCCATATAAAATGTATTAGTACAGATGTATTTTAACACCATAACACCATCAATATTATTTTAGAAACCATTTTTTGTATATATGTTAAATTTCATTGCTTGGGTTTGCTTACTTTCATTTTGTTTGTCATTGAGACAGAAAACTCAGTTTGTTTGTCTAGTTTAAATCACCGTGATTAAATCCAGATTTAGTTTTCTATTTCTAGTTTTTATAGACAGTTTACATGCAGGCTGTATCTGGTTGCAGGGTGCTACATATATCGATCAACTCGGACATCAGGCGTCATTGACAGGTAGGGTACTACAGTTGTTCAATGCACTCTGGGTAGTTAAAACACCTTTTTAATTATTTCAGACCACGTTCAGTCTTTGAAGTAAAAATGTAAGCAGTGTGTTGCTTGTGGCACCTGTTTGGCCTTTTCATGGGTAATCCAGCACCTGTCATCGCAGCTGCTGTGTGGAAACACAGAAAAGTCAAAAGCTTTGGACTGGGGGACTTTTCTGTCTCCATGAGTCACATTTATATCAAGATCACACTCAGGATTTATTTATTTATTTACTTACTTACTTACTTACTTATTTATTTTTGGCTCAGTGGAGATTGCAAAAGAGCTAAAATATAGCAGTGAGGCAGATAGTGGTGATATGTTGATGAGTGTGGTTCTACGTGTATATTGACAGAAAACTGCATCCAGAAAATAAACAGCTTTCAGCTAATTCACAGAGAGTGTGTCTCGATGACACAGCACTCATAACACTCATAACTTGCCGGCAGTCACGCTCCTCAACTGTGCTAGGCTCCCAAATGTTCCTGACTACTAAATAACACTGAGAAATAACACATTTACTATTCAATTTTGAACACTTTCTTGAAAACTGATAATTTGATTATATGAATTGATCCATAATTGGTGGAGTTGGTCTGGAAAACAGCCAGGAATATGTACATGTTTTGATGTTGAGCTAGCATTTTGTATTTGTTGCTAAATCAAAATGTTGTCCACATTTGGCCATATAGAGAGTTGAAGCAAGTGCATGTACTGAGGATTTAATACAGAACTTGCATGCATTCAGTCTTCGGACATGAGTACAGACTTTCTATAAGTGCTATTCAGAAGTTACACAAGAGTTTCACACACAAGGGGGAGTTTGAGTAAAACAGAGGCGCATTTCAGTTATATTTGACTGTAACATTTTTTGCAAACAGACAACATCTTAATCTGAAATAATGCTTATCTTGAGGTCTGAATTCTTTTGTATATTTCATTACGAATTACACCTTCCTAAAGTGAACTGTAAACAGTGAATTAACAAAACAGCGGGACATCCTGTGCACACAGTTCATGACTTTGATTTAGTATCTTGTGGCCACATTAATTTTATATTGTGCTCTGACAATGAACTGTCAGAGCACAATACAAAAATATAATGCATAATAAAAGGATTTGCTGGATCAAGTGCTATTTTATAAGCCACCAAATGGGGGTAGAACACATATTGTTAAATTAAAGCAAATCTGCAGTGATTCATGTGATACTTACAACTAAGACTATTCATGCATATTGACAATATATTATACTGCTCTTAGTAGTTTTTCAATTGTTGCCATCTTCTCATTCATAAATCACTATTAGGCTTATTTACTTTTCATTCTTTTATTGTGTCTTTCTTTTATTTTAGATTTAAGCAGAGGAGGGTAGTAACGTGCTACATTTACTTCGTTACATTTTCTTGAGTAAATTTTTGGAGAAAAAAAAAATTGACCTCTAAAGTGTCCGAAGTGTATGAATGGTTGTGTGAGTGTGTATGTGATTGTGCCTTGCGATGGACTGGCACCCTGTCCAGGGTGTACCCTGCCTTGTGCCCAATGCTCCCTGGGATAGGCTCCAGGTTCCCCCGCGACCCTGAAGAAGGAGTAAGCGGTAGAAGATGGATGGATGGATGCAAAAAATTGACCTTTAAGAGTAGGTTTTTAACTGGCCATTCTTATACTCTTACTCAAGTTCATTTGTAATCACAGAAATGTAGTTTTATTTGGCTACATTCGGTGGCATTCCTCTGTTACTGTCAAATGTTAAGGGATATATGTAAGGTTTAATAATTAGTTTATATCACGTATAATGAGGTTGCAGTGGTCTGAATGCAGATGCATCAACCGGTCACTTTATTAGCTTTCTCAATCTCAGTCCTGGAGATAATGGCCGAAGAGCGAGCGTGGCGACGTAGGCAGGCACACACACACACACGCACAAAAACTCTCTCTCTCTCTCTCTCTCTCTCTCTCTCTCCACACACATACACACACACTTTCTCTTCTGTTCTGTTCCACAGTTTGTTCTTTTGTTCTCTGTTGTGCTGTTTAAATACAGATGCTGACAAGGTTGTGTTGTTGACAGTGTTTATTTTTTGGGGTGTGTGTTTTGAAAATGGCAGGTTCTGTGTTTCTGTACTCATCACAGATCTGGGATATGCTGCTGCTTCATCTTGAACCCAGGTTTTATATGATATAAACAGAACAGATAGACCTTCAAGGAGAAGTGTGACTTACAGTTCTCCATGTAGTCTTAGAGGCAGGATTTTCCCTTCGTTTAAATCAGATCCAAAGTAACTAGTAATTTGCTACTTGAGTAGTTTTCTCATTGGATACTTTATTACTCTTTCTGAAGTAATTAGTAGCATTATTACTTTTACTGCTACTTAAATAAAATTATTTTTATAAGTAATTTTACTTGTTCTTGAGTAAGAGTTTTGGCTATTCTACTAACCTCTGCATTTAAGCAATATCACATGAGCAAGAGAGTGGTTATATTGAATATTGGCAAGGCTGGGATTCACATAAATAGATATAGATAATAAAAGCTGTGTTGATATTCAGTATAACCACGAGATTGTATGTAAGATATTGCTTTTATACATCAGTTCTATAAACAAGAAATTAATATAGAGCAAGTGACATTTCAGCCAATTGTTCTGTTTATTTGTGCTCCACGAGCGGCGTTCCCGAAGAAGCCACACTCACTTTATATTATGCTGGCTACTGGCTCACATTGTTTGGTATATTCTTGTTAAAGGTGAGTCTGGGTAAAATTGGCGTCCCTTCTGTAGTAATGGCTTCGAACTAAGAAGTCTTTTTTTTTTTGATGAACACGAACGAGTGGAGTGGTACTCACAATGAAAAGTCCCAGTGCATTTATAAAGCACTCTTGGAATGCTGCTCAAACAATCAAATTAGTGGAAATAACTCTTGTATAATGTATTACATTTGACAGCAAAATCGCTGTCTGCATCTTAGGTCTGTATCTCCTATCCCTGATTTTTTCAACCTTAAAGGCAAGCTCTAATATTTAACGTTGGCCTACTGCTACTGAAAAACCCATGTCTCTGACATCTCTACTGAAGTAAAACCAGACAACCTCAGAGGCGTGAACTACACACAGTTGATTTAGATAATCTGAATGGGGAGCTCAAAAAATCAACTTAAACACCTGCAATAAATGACTCTGAAAATGTAACTTATCCATTGTAAATATTCAAATAATTTTGGACTTAAGTTGCAGACTCTGATTGCAGCAGATGTTGAGGTGTAACGTTTATGTAAACACTTTTTGCTAAGTCACCAAATTATGGCTAAACTTTTAAAACCATCAGCATACACAGAGAAAACCAGCCTGCAGATGAAAAGGTTTTGCTAGTTGTGGTGAATGATGGGAGGAAGTGTTGAGAGAATGTTGCTGTTGAGTGTTGGAGAAATGAGCATCAAAAAGATGCAGCTTATAGGACAGTACAACGTATGGACATTATGGCTAATGGGTATGGTTTGGGTTCGTGGAGATAATAGTGTGAATTTATTTGCCTACAGTCACATAAAAACCTGTGTTGTGTTTGCAATTGTTTGATATCCATGAGAGTGAGCAGAGTTTTTTTGTGATTTTTTTTTTTCAACAAAAGATCAAAAGGTTAAACAATAACAACAAATTTTCACAGCCTTTTTTGCTCATATTTACCAAGGATGCCAATATTAGTGGATATATATATATATATATATATATATATATATATATATATATATATATATATATATATATATATAATTGTAGACAAATAAATGATTTGTGCAGTGAAACCTATCAGAGGGAAAACAGCCATTTTTCTGAAGCGGTACAAAGTTATTAGTCAGGATTTTTCTATGAATTTTTTTCTATTATCAACTGTTAAACTTCAACTGTTAAATAGGTTTTATTGAATCACAAACCAAAACTCAGAGAGTTTTCGAACAAGGTGTAACAAATAGTAAAGGCATGGATGAGGCTACAATAACAGAAAAATATAACTAAGAACATACACAACTCAAGAGAATGGCAAGACTTCTCATTTAGCACATTTAGCCACTACATGTACATACATATACAGTACAACCAGGAAGTAGACATGAAACAGGAAATAAGGAGATGACTAGAATTCAGCAGATGGTGAGGAGGGGAATTGTTCTGGGCTTTGTGACCATACATTTATTTAAAATAATATAATATTTTCTCTATTTATTTGTCTAATGTGTACAGTAATATTGTGTTTTTTCACTGATAGTAAACGTTAGGTCCAACTTGTCATAGCCGACTTTGAGATTTGAATTGAACCCATGCAATTCAAGTGACCCATCAAATGTGGTCAGAATCTGAATGTTGTCAGATTGAAAGATTCAAGCAGTTGATAATGAGAATGTGAGAAGATCTCAATATCACTGTTTACTGTTTTCATTTAGTGTAAAACAAAAAACATTATGTCCATGTGGCGTAATCTCATATAGCTATGTATACACTTCAACAGTGTGAGGAAGTTTGGTTTGAGGTAGCTGTTGTGTTAAACAAATTTATGAACAGATTTTTCAAAATGCAAAATTGAATGTGGTATGGGTAGCAAAGATTAGTCAACTAATTGAGTAATACATTAAGTAGTTACCACTGAGGGGCGCTGTTTACTAGTCCGGACTGATTGGCTAGTACAAATGAATAATTGTGCAATCCCTAGTATATGATGGAATTGTGAGGTTATCAATCAAAACTTTGATACTTTTAAACCACTTTCAAAGGCCATGAAGTGGCTTTCCAAGACAATTACCATCAATAATGATAATCATTGCCTTAAAATCTTGCCAACTTGTGCTTCCACAGGTGCTGTCACTAGGCGCTGATGTCCTTCCCGAATACAAGCTCCAGGCACCACGTATCCACAAGTGGACCGTGTTGCACTACAGCCCCTTCAAGGCTGTTTGGGACTGGCTGATTCTGCTGCTGGTGATCTACACTGCCATCGTAACACCATACAGCGCTGCCTTCCTGCTTGGCTCGGAGAAGGAGAATGATACCTGCACATACTGCAAGCCGCTCAACAACGTGGACCTTGTCGTCGACATCATGTTCATCATCGACATCCTCATCAATTTCCGCACCACTTATGTCAACGCCAACGACGAGGTGGTGAGCCACCCACTGCGCATCGCTGTGCACTACTTCAAAGGCTGGTTCCTCATTGACATGGTGGCCGCCATCCCCTTTGACTTGCTCATCTACGACAATGGCGAGGAGGTGAGGTCAATGATGCAGGCGTATGTTCTTCACTCTCGTAACTACATGTTTTTCACCTTCGCTATAATTACTAAATAATAATATTAGTTACAAACAGGGGTGGTGCTTTACTTTATTACTACACTTAAGTATTATTTTGGTGTACTCGTACTTTACTCAAGTATCATTGAAATTGAATACTTCTATGTAATTACATTTCCAAGAAAGAAACATACTTTTGACTCCTTTCGTTTTTATTTAGACCTTGAAATTACTCTTTACGACTATCAAAGGTCTCTTCTTCTTTCAACTAGGCAATGACTGTATGCGATACATCAGTCAAATGGGCTCAGTTTACCATTCAGTCATTTCCATTTAGCAGCTAATTAAGCGCATCAGTGTAGGGGGAAACACTGTCAAGAATTTATTATTATTATTATAACACTGTGCTAATTTATTATTTTCACTGACCTTCTCATGCTACACAATGTAGATAGTGCTATTGCTCAGTGTGCTGAAAATAGATAAGCCACCAAACTGCAGTGTTGAATTTGAGCATGAGCACCCTTAGCCCTACCTCAGTAAAATGTTTCAATATGCTGGAGTAACCTAAGACTCATAAAACGAGGCGTCTCCTTTGCCTTCCTAGAAGGCACAAGCTCTGTCTAAGTAGAAATAGCATGTTGAGTTAAGTTTAGGTAATTTGCTAATATTAACAGGATTCATTTAGCTAAGTTCGCCTGTTTTCTTTGCCAATGCCAGGTTAGACTTATATCGATTCCAGTAGCTAAAATAATTGGCTACGCAGCCTTTCAGGCTAATGCTAAATAGTGCAAACTTACAGAGATTGAATGATATTTTCAGGTAAAATGGTGTGGTTTAAATCATCATTTAAAAGCTTTAGATGAGTAATAAAAGTTACTTTTCACATGAAAACTTGATATTAACTTAATTTCATCAGTTAAAAATGTTACTTTTGACTTTTTAATACTTGAATAAAAGTGAACGTAATGGCTAGATATTTACACTTTTATGTTTTTTTTAAAAAAAGATTTTAACATGTGACCATATTTTCACTTTAGTCTAATTCCTCAGTACTTTGTCCACCCCTAGTTACAGAATAATATGCTTTATGACCAATAACTACTAATAAATTTAAATAATTATCCAGGTTTAAGGGATTTCTCTTATCCATAATCAGCTTTTTTCTGCTGTGTCCATTGGAGAGCTAAGTATATACAGAATGTACAGTTGCTATGCTTACAGAATGCATAGCAAAAGTCCTCAGTCTTTTCTTAACTTTTTCTTAACTTTTCCTGTGGTTTCACTATACTTACTGAATAATTCATAGTAGTTACTATATAAAACGAGTGTAACCCAATGCAGCTATCTGTATCTGCATTTGTATTTGTATGTAAATCCATGGTCTGTGAATTCTGACATTTACTCAATCTCAGCTACATCACTCAAGTTCATAATTGGTTTCAAATAGAAATGTATCCAGGCCCTGCTCATGAGCCTCGCATTCATGTTTGTGTTTAGAGCCCATTATCTGTTCATTCTTAATAACGTATTCATATTTGGTTACATCCCTTTTATATAATAATATACTTTACGATGAATAACTGAATTTTAAGCCAAGACTTTAAGGAGGTGAAAGAGTGGAATAGACCATGAATGATTATATCACCATCGAGTTTTCTCCTTATATGCTTTTCTTGTGTGTGTGTGTGTGATCATGATGGATAACTCGACTAGACTGTTGTGGGAGAAGAATTTCAGCTTTCAACTCCAACGCTGCATGAATTTGTACCATGAGGGAAAAAAACTAGACTACATGCCAAAAGTCTAATCTCTTTGATATTTATTTGTTTTATTGATATAATGACCTTTGCGATATGTGTAATTACTAGGAAGGAACATATCTCTGTGTCAACACATAGAAATCAGGAGAATATTTATGTTGCATAGTATATCACCTAACATACATCAGTGACAAAGGGCATAACTCTCCCTGTCTCTCTCTCTCTCTCTCACTCTCTCTCTCTCTAGCCTATAATTTATTTTCCATAACGTCATAAAGATATTGAATGGTTCTATATTTATCATGTGTGGTGGTTGTAATCAGGAATCAGGACACAGATTTGTATACTCAGCATACTAGGAAAATACTAACAAAAACTCAACAAATACTAGGAAAACAAAGCTTAGGATAAGACTTTCTAACAATACATAGAAGCTTAGAGTGTTTGAATGTGAAGCTTGATTAATTTTCTACAACAGCACCGCTCTGACAGTAGTTCTAGCTGTAACATAAACAATCGTTTTTTATTAATGCACTGGTTCTAATACGTTATCATTCCTATAGAAACAGGTAATTCACAGGGAATTGTATGGCAGATGCGCCACGTAATCAAAGGCTATTAATAAACAGATTTTAAAACAAATACCATTTAACAAAATAAAACTAGAATTGTTGATATGCTGAAGTTTTCTGTTGAGAGACTTATGAATTGTGTAGCAGCACTTTGTTAGGTCTCCAGGACAGAGGATGTTGTGCTTTCCAGTTTCTCAATAACATGAAGTGACTGTTTAGAGTTGCTCTAATGTACGTGATTGCAGGATCTAACTTGTCTGTAACTTGATGTTCCATACCAAAAATTTAACTATACGCAGTTGAAAAACATGATATGTTGCCTATGAAATAAATATAAAAATTGCAAGAATTTGCAATACAGGTACCTGGTGCGTTGTTGCCATGGGAACCATAAATGAGAACTAGCAACAGCAAAATTGTACAAAATGTTCATTCTTGAATTGATTCACACTTTCATTTGGCTCTTTGCAGAGATAAACAGTACTAAAGAGTTTGTAATCTGTAAGAATTGTACAGTATACTGTATACAGCCAGTGTTTTTTTTTTTAATTGATAGTGGCATTTATTCAGTTTCATTTATTATGGTCAAAAGTTATTATGATTATCACTGTACTAATAACTATGTATGTTTAATTGTACTAATAACTATGTATGTTTAATTACGAAATGCAGTAATACAACTATTTACAATTCTATTCTGTAAGAGGGTTTTTTTTTTATTGTTGCAGGCAGAAATACTTGATTTTGCTGTCGCTTTTTTCAGAATATGCAAGTTATGCGTGTGTGTTTTTTTGTGCAGAAAACTGCTTGAATTGTCTTTCGCAGTGATGTTTGTTGGTAAATAAGACCTTTTCGCTGTACTCATGTTCGACGCATTTGTTTTGGCCCAAATCTGCACTAATTTTGAAAAATAGCAAGCTCCTCCGAATATTGCGGAGTTTGCTTGATTTTGCATTCATTTTTGTGATCACAAAATAGCTAAATCCATGCTTTATGTCCATGCAGAACGGAAATATTGACAATCTTGCTCTCTAAAATGACAGCTGTGACTTGCTCAACAAGCCTGATGGAACACTCGGCCACTTTGACTTGCCTGGAAAATCAATGGGCCTGAATCTATTTGATCTTCTGATCAAATAATCATAGAATTATTTGAAACAGAAGACCAGTTAGAGCAGAAGTGCTTGAATTGGCATAAACTATTTAAACCCTCAAGGTGTCCTTACCTGACTGGATTGGTTATTAAGGCAATGGGAGGCATAACCATGTAACAGGTGCAGCTTATAAACTAGTTACAGTATCTAAACCATGATGACAATATCAACTTTTCAGTAACTTTTTCAGTGTCTGTTTTGTAGCAACTATGCCATCACTTTAGTCAAGTACTTGAATTATTATTTGTATTTTTTTTATTTGTTTGAGTAGCATTTTAATTGTGTGTTTTTCATCCTGACTTGAACACCCATATTAAGTCTGAATCTCTTCGTCTTTCTTTGCCTTCAAGACAACCACTCTAATCGGTCTCCTAAAGACGGCGCGGCTCTTGAGGCTCGTTCGTGTGGCCCGGAAGTTGGACCGCTACTCGGAATATGGTGCAGCTGTCCTCTTCCTACTCATGTGCACTTTTGCACTCATTGCTCATTGGTTGGCCTGCATCTGGTACGCCATTGGAAGTGTAGAACGCAGCGGTGCCATCGGCTGGCTCCACACGCTAGGGGATCAGCTTGGGAAACCCTACAATTACTCCGCTGTCAACTCAGGACCCAGCATTAAGGACAAATATGTAACTGCCCTTTATTTCACCTTCAGCAGCTTGACCAGCGTAGGATTCGGCAATGTCTCACCCAACACCAACTCAGAGAAGATCTTCTCCATCTGCGTCATGCTAATTGGATGTGAGTATCAGTGATATAAATTCATTCTGTCTGATATTCTTGGCAAAAATGTGGACGTTTTATTCGTATCATAAATAAGAACCTTTCATGCCACATATAAATAAAATGCAATGCAATTTGTTACTTTACGTATCCCAGCTTGTTAGGAAGCTTGAGTCAGAGTGCAGGGTCAGCTATTTTTTGGTGCATCTGGATTAGAGAGGGTTAAGGGCCTTTCTCAAGGGTCCAGCAGTGTCAGCTTGGTGGTTCTTGGCTTGAACTCTCATACATGTGTAACCAGAACAAATTGCTAACAAATTCTATGACTAGATTGGAATCCACACCACACTGTTTTTTTTAATATATTAAATAAGACATTTAAAAATATCTGTTCAGTGCATGTCATTATAAACTGTTAAACCAGAAATCAGAGATTACTGCATTTTTTAAAGATAACATTAACTACTGTAGAGCATCATTGCGAGAACAACATTTTTCCTAATACAGTATATGCTGTGATGTTTGCTGTGTCTTAAGGATCTTCTCAGTGGTTTATAACAAATCAATTAATGTTTAAAAGCAAGAGTTCACAAAACACACTATATTGTCTTTATTATGTTCATAATTAAAGGTAGTCACGTTTTCTTGCTGTTAATGCAGTTTTTAATTATTTTAAATTTACAGTGCATTCAGAAAGTATTCAGACCCCTTAATTTTTCCACATTTTGTTTTGTTGCAGCCTTATGCTAAAATGGTTTCATGTTTTACACATCAATCTACTCCATACCCAAAAGTGACAAAGCAAAACCCAGATTTGTGATAACTTTGCGAATCTATTAAAAAGAAAAAAATGGAATTTCACTGACTTAAGTATTCAGACCCTTTGCTATTACACTTGAAATTTAGTTCAGGTGCATCCCATTTCTCTGGATCATCTTTGAGATGTTTCTACACCTGTGGCAAATTCAATTGATTGGACATGATTTGGAATGACACACACCTGTCTATATAAGGTCTAACAGCTGAAATTGCTTATCAGAGCAAACACCAAGCCATGAGGTCAAACGAACGGGAACCACCTTCCAACAGGACAATGACCCGAAGCACACAGCCAAAACAATGCAAGAGTGGCTTAGGGACAACACTGTAAATGTCTTTGAGTGGCCCAGCCAGAGATTGGACTTGAACCCAACTGAATATCTCTGGAGAGACTTGAATAAAGCTGTACACCGATGGTCCCCATCCAACCTGACAGAACTTGAGAGGATCTGCAGAGAAGAATAGCAGAAATTCCCCAAATCCAGGTGTGCAAAGCTTGTCAAATCATACCCAAAAAGATCTGAGGCTGTACTCGCTGCTGAAGGAGCTTCAACTGAGTACTGATTTAGGGGGCTGAATACGTATGTCATTGTGATATTTCGTTTTTTTCTTTCTAATCAATTTGCAAATTTATGAAAAATCTGGTTTTTTGCTCTGTCATTATGGGGTATGGAGTGAAGATTGATTTGGAAAAAATCATTTAAAGCGTTTTAGCATAAAGCTGCAACATAAAATGTGAAAACAATTAAGGGGTCTGAATACTTTCTGAATGCACTGTAGAATATATATATATATATATATATATATATATATATATATATATATATATATATATGTATATATATATATATATATATATATATATATATATATATATATATAAAGTTTAATACTTTAGGGCAGGCATTAAACTTCTCATACTGTGGCACATATTCTCACTGTACTTTTGTATGAGCCTGAATGACCGTGATTAGTCAAGTGCTGCATTCATATCCTCATTCCTGTTGGAGCATCTCTCTCTGTTTTAAACAACTAACCCCTTATGGGATTGTGTCATATAAATTGTGTTTAAATAGTTGTAGTGTATTGAAAGTAGGACGAATAAAGTATGAATTGTCTGTCTAATTGAAATGGCACATTAATTTCTATGAGCTATGCTTAATTATTCAATTATATCTTTCTAGCCCTCATGTATGCCAGTATCTTTGGGAATGTGTCAGCCATCATACAGCGGTTGTACTCTGGTACGGCACGCTACCACACTCAGATGCTCCGGGTGAGAGAGTTTATTCGCTTCCACCAAATCCCCAACCCGCTCAGACAGAGACTGGAGGAGTATTTCCAACACGCCTGGTCCTACACTAACGGAATTGACATGAATGCGGTGAGTCGCACACACAATTAGATATGTGGTATTAAGTGTTAGGTTTGGTGTGATAATCAGAGAAATACTTGTGAATATTATTATAATTTGCTTTGTAGGTTAGGATGATGACTCAGTGTTTCACTGCATCACATAAACTAATAACCTCAGAATAAGTTTCCTCTCCACTTGCAGCTTGCATTCTATGTTTCATTTCATAAAACTGATTTAAAACAATTCATTTTGTCCATATCGAACATATAGTTTTGATAGTTTTGCTATTTCCTTTTCCAATTTCAGTGGTTAAATAACAAGGCTAAAGAAAATAAATGGTAATACCATTATATGCTCCATTCCTTTCAATTTACTTATTATTTTCTTCATTATGTTCTGGTGAGGAACTTTTTGTATTGGAAAGTGAACACTCTGATGAGCAGAATGGGGAGTGAAATTGGGTCCTGTCCTCCACCCACCTCATTCAGGGTCTCATTACTTATAATGAGGAAATATGGCAAACTCTGATATTCCAGGAACAGAGATACTTCATGATGAGGAAGAGGCTGATGACATGGATGATATTAGACAGAAATAGCATGGTGTGACCGATTTTGACTGAACATCTGAGAATGGGTTATAGGTTGCTGAGGGAGTTGCTAAACTGTATCAGGCCACCAGAAATACAGCCGTGTGTGTGCAGTGCATTTAAAGCATGTTCAGACCTTTTATTTAGACTTACAGCCAAGCACACCTGAACATCCCTCTCTGCAAAACCTCTAAAGCAATGTCAGGTGGGTTGAGAACTTTGGTGGACCACTCTTTTCAGTTAGGATGTTCAGTTAGGTTCAAGTCCAGGCTTTAGCTGGCCAGTTAACATTCATAGATTTACCCTGAAGCCACTTCTGTGTTGGTGTAGTTGTGTGTTTTGGGTCAGTGTTGTGTTGAATGTTGAACCTTTGCCCCAGTTGGAGGTCATGAGTGCTCTTGAGGCTTTAGTTGGACCATTCAAAGACATTTATAGATATGTCCTAAATCCATTTCTGTGTTTTAGTTCTGTGATTGAATCATTGTTCACGGATGAAAGGTGAGCCTTTTGCCCAATTGGATGTCCTGAGAGCTGTTAAAAAGGATACCCTTAAATATATAGCTTTGAACTTGAAACTTGAATTTTAAGATGTACTTTGATCCATTCATTCATTCAAGACTCCCAATTACCTGCTGTTGAAAAACATCTCAGTGGTGCTGGCACTACCTTACCTCGCAATATCACTGGAATTGGCAAGGTGATTGGTTTCTTCAATATGTAACACAAACTTCTAATCAATGAGTTCAGTTTTAGTTTCATCAAACCAAGGCCTGAGAGTCCTCCAAGTAAGCAATCATGTGCCTTTTACAGAGATGGGGCCTCTGTCTGGCCACTCTATTATAAAAGACTGATTGGTTGAGTGCTGCAGAGATGGCTATCCTTCTTGCAGGTTCTCCCATCTCTACATAGGACTTCAGGTGTTCTGTCAGAGTGACTTTTAGGTTCTTGGCTATCTCCCCTGTTTGCTCAGGTTGGCTTCAGCTCTAGGAAGAGTCTTTGCAGTTCTGAACTTCTTCCTTTTAAGAAAGAAAGCCACTGTGTTTATTGGGATTTTCAAAGCTGGGAAACTTTTTTGGTTACCATTTTGCAATCTTGTCTTGGTGCTCTACGGACAATTCCTTTCACCTCATAGCTTGTTTTAACACTGACATGCTTTCATCTGTCCAACTTTATATAAATATAGTTGTATCATATATCATGCGTAATCAACTGAATTCTGACATGTAATCAGGGTGGCACTATGCTGGAGAAGGTAGCCTTGCGATCTCACAGCCTCAGGATCCCTGGTTTGATCCTGAGCTTGGGTTGCTGTCCCTGTGTTCCTACATGTTCTCCCTGTGTTCTCACGGGTTTTCTCCAGGTTCTCTGGTTTCCTCCCAATGTTCAAAAATAGGCAGATAGACAGACTGACTATGCTGAATTGCCCATGGATGTCTGTGTGTGTGCATGGTGCCCTGCAAAAGACTGGTTTCCCATCCGAAGTGAATTCTACCGCCTTGTGCCCAGTATTACCAAGATTAGCTCCAGATTTGCCATGACCCTGACAGGGATTAAAGTAGTTACTGAAAATCTAGGATAATCAATGGAAAGAGGATGCACTTCATCTCAGTTTTGAGTGTCATAACAAACCCCACAAATGGATACAGACCCTATCAGTTTGCCCTCATTTTTTTTTTACCTTAAAACATCATATTTACCGTAACGAATGAATTTTTTTTAAGGTGTATGAATAGTTTATGAATGCATTATATGTATTTACTGCATATACTAAATATGTTCTTATGTTGGGGTGCACAGTGGCTTAGTGGCTCGCACGTTTGCCTTGCACCTCCAGGGAGTTTGCGGAGAGTTTGCATGTTCTCCCTGTGCTTCGGGGATTTCCTCCAGGTAGTCCTCCTCCCTTTGTAAGTCCTCCCCAGTCCAAAGACATGCATTGTAGGCTGACTGACATTTCCAAATTGTCCATAGTGTGTGAATGTGTGTGCGAGTGTGCCCTGTGATGGTTTGGCACCCCGTCCACCCCTGCCTTGTGCCCCGAGTTCCCTGGGATAGTCTCCAGGCTCCCTGCAACCCTATATAGGATAAGCGGTACATAAAATGGATGGATGGATGTTCTTATGTTAGTGTAAACTCTGCTGACTGTGGCCTCAACTTTGAATATAGTTCCTGATTTCTTAGTTATGATGATCAGTGTTTTCCATTGTTTTCCATTACACCCCAATTTTCTGTGTTCATTTCAAGTCTCTTTCTCTCTCACACTTTTTCTTCAGGTACTGAAAGGCTTCCCTGAGTGTCTTCAAGCAGATATATGTCTGCACCTGAACCGTACTCTCCTGCAGAACTGTAAAGCTTTTAAGGGATCCACTAAAGGTTGCCTGCGAGCCCTGGCCATGAAATTCAAAACCACTCACGCCCCACCTGGTGACACGCTTGTCCATGCTGGTGATGTGCTCTCAGCCCTTTACTTTATTTCCAGAGGATCCATTGAAATACTTCGTGGAGATGTGGTGGTGGCCATCTTAGGTAGATACCAATATGGATTAAATATTGGTTGAAAATTCTTGTCTTCAGTAGTGATTTTATTCATTTAGTATTTGGGTACAGTGTAACTGGCATTACATGGTTAATAATTCTTTCTAGAAGTGTATTTGTAACATGTAGGTGATATGTGAAACCTCGTGAAAACAGTGATTTTTTTTCAGGTTCATTATTTATTTATTTGTGTTTGACTTATATTTTACTGCCATCTGCTGGACATAAAATGAAAGTTCCTAATTTACCATGCTTTTATATCAGCTATAGCAGTAACTTTGCAAGTATGTATACCTATCCAATATATAAACAAACCAAACAACTATTTTTTTCTATAGAAAACAACAAAAATACATTCACTATGCATACACCTAACATTTTTCCCTATATTGATATTATATTCTTTGTTTTCCACAGGAAAGAATGATATATTTGGTGAGCCCATCAACCTGTATGCTCGACCAGGCAAGTCCAACGCTGATGTCAGGGCGCTAACCTACTGTGACTTGCACAAGATTCACAGAGAGGATGTTCTGGAAGTTCTGGACATGTATCCAGAGTTCTCAGATCACTTCTGGAGCAACCTGGAGATCACCTTCAACCTGAGAGATGTAAGCCACTGCTCCTTATATAGTCACACCACTCCATGCTTTTCTCAACTCTATCTCTCTATCATACTAATGCATACTGTACACTATATGGCCAAAACGTTGCAGACACCTGACCATCACACCCATATGTGGTTCTTCCCTAAAACTGTTTACACAAAGTTGGAAGCACACAATTATACAGGATGACCTTTTATCTTATAAAATTACAATTTCCCTTCACTGGAACTGTGGGGCCCAAACATGTTACAGCATGACAATACACCTGTGAATAATGCAAGGTCCTTGAAGACATGGTTTGCCAAGGTTGGAGTGGAAGAACTTGAGTGCCCTACACAGAGCCCTGACCTCAACCCCATTAAACACCTTCGGGATGAACTGGAACACTAACTGTGGCCCAGGCCTCCGTGCTCGACATCAGTCAATGCCTGACCTCACTAATGCTCTTGTTGCTGAATGGGCAAATCCCTACAGATACTCTGCAAAATCTAGTGGAAAGTCCAGAAGAGTGGAGGTTATTATAACAGCAGAGGACTAAATCTGGAATGGGATGTTCAACAAGCACAAATGGCTGTGATGGTCAGTTGTCAACAAACTTTTGGCTATAAAGTGTGCTTACATAATCGTGCAATCATTGTCTATAGATCACAGCCATAAAAGCATGGGTGGCAGGGTGAATGTGGAATGTGAGGAAGTTAGAAAAAACAAATGTCCTTTTCAATGGAATTTGTTTTATCTAATGAATGTTGTCAGTAGTTGTTGTCACTATAATGACATGAGCCTTATTACCCCAGACCAACATGATTCCTGGGTCTCCAAGCAGCAATGACTCAGAGTGTACTGGCTTTAACAAGCTCCGTAAAAGAAAGCTTTCCTTCCGACGGCGAACAGAAAAAGGTATTGCTCAGAGGTTGGCAGTGATAGTGAGCAATATAAGTATTATATAATGCACATTTGCCCACATTTTGATCTGTAACTTATTTTGCTGTGAAGTTTAAGACTGCTCTGTTGGTAAGCTATCAGTATTTACCCGGTATTGTTTCTGTCTTTTGTAAGATGATGCAGATGCAGGAGAGATCAAGAAGAACCAGAAACCAGTGCGACGTAACAGGAAACAGGCCAGGAGTAATCAGAATGAGGGATTAAAACCGGACTTCGAAAGGCCTCAGAGTTCAATCTCTTCCCACTCCAGTGGTGATGAAGGGGAGAATCTTGTTCATACACGCTCCACTCTGCCAACAACATTACTGGAGCTCTCTCAAGCCCAAGGCACTTCTATGAATTTTAATGACAACCCAGAGGTTGAAACAGATCCTAAAACAGGCAACACCTGCAATGCTCTGTCAGGTAAGATCAAACCAAGCCAGGAAATTGGGCAAAAAAAAAAATGAAACAAAACAGTAACTTTGGTCGTGATATGTAGACTTTAAAATGAATTTGTCTTTCCTAACAAGTCACGTACTGTACTCCTCGCTCTTCTCTATAAATATGTTCTATCCTGAAGTACAATAGAAAAAGGATCAGGAAAAAACATTATCAGGACATCAACTCCACAGTTTTACAGACAGAGAAGAAAAATAAACATATCTTTGACTCTTCTGAGGGAGATAACAGCATTGCCTGTGCTACACTGTAACTGTGTTGATAGCCTCATCTGAGTGTTTGTCATGCACTTTGATAAGGATATTTCGGTAAGATAAAACTGCATACATACAGTTGGAGAAATAAGCATTGGACGCGTCGACATTTTTTTCAGTAAATATATTTACAATGAGGTTATTCACATGAAATTTTCACCAGACATCAATATTAACTCAAGAATTCTGCAAATATAAAGAATTCACAACATTAACGTTCATAAATAAAGTTGTGTAATAAAGAGGAATGACACAGGAAAAAATTATTGAACACGCTAACTGAAAGTTATTTAATACTTAGTGGAGAATCCTTTGTTTGTAATGACGGCTTCAAGACACTTCCTGTATGAAGAAATTAATGGGCCGCAGAATTCAGGTGTGATTTTGGCCCATTCTTCTAAACATGTTGTCTTTAAATCTTGTTCAATTGGATTCAAGTCAGGTGATTGACTGGGCCATTCCAACACCTTCATTTCCTTTCTCTGAAACCAATTGAGAGCTTCCTTTGCTGTATGATTTGGATCGTTGTCCTGCTGGAAGTCCACCCACGTCTCATCTTCATCATCCTGGTGGATGGCAGCAAAGTCTTCTCAAGAATCTCCCGGTAGAGGGCTCCAGTCATCGTCCCTTCAATTATATGAAGTCTTCCAGAACCATGTGATGAAAAACAGCCCCACACCATGATGCTTCCACCTCCAAACTTCACTGTTGCTATAGTGTTTTAAGGGTGATGTGCAGTGCCATTTCTTCTCCAAACATGGTGTGTAGTTGACAGCCAAAAAGTTCAATTTTTCTCTCGTCTGACCAGACTACATTCTCCCAATATTTCATATGGCTTGTCCAAATGAGTTGTAGCAAACTTTAAACGAGCTTTGACATGCCTTTTCTTTAGTAATGGAGTCTTGCACCAGGCCACACCCGGCGTTCATAAAGGACTACGCCATGCCACGCCGACAGGAGGAGGAGTCTGTGGTCAGGGCGGAGACCAACTCCCACCCTCTCTCCCCTATTAGGGCTCTCGCTCAGCCTCCCTGTTCAGCTGAGGTCGTCGCTCAGCCTCCCTGTTCAGCTGTGGACGTCGCTCAGCCTCCCTGTTCAGCTGTGGACGTCGCTCAGCCTCCCTGTTCAGCTGAGGTCGTCGCTCAGCCTCCCTGTTCAGCTGTGGACGTCGCTCAGCCTCCCTGTTCAGCCGAGGATGTCGCTCCGCTTTCGTGCCCCGCCGAGGACTTTGCTCAGCCTGCCTGCCCGGCTGAGGTCGTCGCTCTGCCTCCCTGCCCGGCTGAGGTCGTCGCTCTGCCTCCCTGCTCGGCTGAGGTCGTCGCTCTGCCTCCCTGCTCGGCTGAGGTCGTCACTCTGCCTCCCTGCTCGGCTGAGGTCGTCGCTCATGTCGTGTGTACATATAGTCCTTGTCTGCACTGTTTGGTTGTCTTTCGTTGTCCTAGACTCTTGTTGTTCGTGTCTCGGTGTTTTGTTTCATGCCACAGTGTTATTCCAAGTTGTCTTAGTGTCTTTGTTTCATAGTACGTTTGTTTCAATAAATGTCATTATCTGCACTTGCTTCTGGCTCAACCTTGATACGTGACAAATAACCTCGTTGGAAATATATTTACTGAAAAAAATGTTAACACGTACAATACTCATTTCCCCCACTGTAAGTGTAGGTGTTTTCTGTCTTTTCAGTATTTTTTTCTACAAGATTACAATTTTTGCTTTTTTTATTTTACTTAATTATAATTAATCTGTAATTGCTTCAATGTATAAACATTAAAGTGCCCTACATACAATAAGATTTAAGTACAATAACAAGTACAGAAGTACATTTAGTCTATTTATACATGCCAGTGGTAAAGAAATTTATCACATTTAACACATTTTCCTAAACTAGACTTTACATCATTTTCACTCCCTTAGGTGCACTCTCAGGTGTGTCCAACATCTTTAGTTTCTGGGGTGAGAGTCGGGGCCGTCAGTATCAGGAGCTGCCTCGCTGTAATCTACCTTCACCACCACCTCAGCACGACACCCCATTACACAGCATCTCAAGACAGCAGCGGAGCCAACTGGAGAACAGGCTGGACATGCTACAGACACAACTCAGCAGGTCAGAGGCGCAGAACTAACACTCTCTCTCTCCACCCCAGAGACACACACACACACACACACACACACACACAGGAGTTCGTCCGTCGATTTCGGCAAAGTTTCCATTTCTGCCTCCATTATGGAGAGCACAAATTGGGACTCGACTTGTGCATGAATTGGATTAAAGTGAGGAAGACTTACGCAGCATCAGCCTCATTCTCACTTCCCAGTGACCACCTTGATCCAGTGGAAAGACTGAGTCAAGACGACTGAAGATGGTCCCCGGGCACAGTGATTCATACACCCATTCATACACTACAGACCCTTTGGAAATGCTAATCTGCCTACCATGCATGTCTTTGGACTTGGGGAGGAAACCGGAGTACCCGGAGGAAACCCCCGCAGCACTGGGAGAACATGCAAATTCCACACACACAGGTGGGAATTGAACCCCCAACCCTGGAGGTGTGAGGCGAACATGCTAACCACTAAGCCACCGTGCACCCCACGCAGGGACGCAAACGCAGGCGCGCACACACACACGCACACACACACGCGCACACACACGCACGCACACACACGCACGCACACACACACACGCACGCACGCAAAAAAAAAAAAAAAACACACACATATTGGCTAATGCAACTGATAATCAGGTGAAGAAACTTTAAACAAATTTATTTATTTAACAGGGACAACTAACAGTCCATGACTGCCCCAGAATTAGCTACAAAGCGAAATTTTGTCTGTAGTAGCATGTATAGTAGTAAATGATAGAAGTGAAATGAGGCACAGCTGAACTTTGTTAGTGACCATTAGACAGACACGGGAACTTAAACAAAATCAAAGAACACTTAGTACTGTTGCCATGGGAGTCAAGACACGAAGCAGGATTGTGACAAGAATTAGCATAATATACATTCATGCTAACTCTATAGTTGCACTTATTGCTCTATATTGCTCAAGAGTTAGCAGTTTGTAGAATTTGTCCCAGAAATTACTTGTACAGTACATTAATATCACAATACATGTACACAATGCATCTTAATGCCATAGCTCAATACATGACTCACTTCTAACCTTCTTATACTGTATAGTACATGGCATTAACCCAAAGCTAAAGAAAAAATGAATTCTTTTATCAAGAGATGTATCAAGAGATGATAATCAATTAATCAGAATAAACTCAGTACAGAGAAAGACCCCAGTAAGATGTACTCTGGTATACACAATACAATGTGCCCGTTCAAAGATGCCATGAATTCAAGTATTGCTCATGTTTCTTGAGCTGTTTTGGAGATATTTGAGGGAATTATTTATTTCCATACTAGAGGTGTAACACAAGGACACTATCTGTATCTGTATATGTTTAGTGTTTCAGATATCTGCATTAAATACTGAAATTAGCATGACCTAATCCAGAAGAATTTAATTTAATTTAATTGCATTTTTATTTTATTAATGTAATTATATATTTTTCATTAATTAATATAATCATATCTGTGTTTATATCCATTAAGAACACATTACCTGTTCAATTCAAATGATGTATTCATATAAAGTTGCATCGCTATTCCCTACAGAGGAAGCTGATGAGTTATAATAGACTTAGAACTACTTAGAATTAGTTTAGATGGAAAATAATTATCAAAAGTGTGTTTGTATGTATTTTCCAGGTTGGAGACCCGTATGTCCACAGACATCAGTGCAATCATGCAGTTGCTCCAGAGGCAGATGACGATG
This sequence comes from Ictalurus furcatus, assembly GCF_023375685.1. Lineage (NCBI taxonomy): Eukaryota > Metazoa > Chordata > Actinopteri > Siluriformes > Ictaluridae > Ictalurus > Ictalurus furcatus. Next base: position 28,148,820 of record NC_071255.1, on the reverse strand, counting down.
GTGCCTCCAGCCTACAGCACAGTGTCCTCACCTCCCCAGGCATCACTGTACCTCGGCTCAAGCCCGGGTCCTGAAGAGTCACTTGTTCAGACTGTCACACCTTTGGAGTCTGAGAGACTATCCTCACTCTCACAGGTATATATTTGCCTAGACACAAAAGTAGCATATCATGCATGTGCCCTTGTTAAGCAGGAATTTCAAACCATATTCTAAGTTGTAATTCTAAGTTACAACATGAAAATGTGCCTATTTTGAGAGAGAGCATATTCTTAATTTTACATTATTTACATTATTATCGTTGTTAAAGGAATATTGATGTACAGAAACAGCACTGAAGAACATAAGTAGACATTAAGGACCACTGTTGTACCTTTAATTGTATTTTTACAGTACATTGTTTCAATTTGACAAATAAAAATGCTGCTGTACAGTATGTTTTTGTTAAGCCATGGCCCTGAAGGCACAATATTATGCATATCTGTCTACCGATCTACCCCATCAATTTACATGGTGTTTTCTACTGTACTGATTTGAATGTATTAAGCACAGTAGCATTGCTGGGATTTTTAAAGACTGTATTTTTACTTGATACCCAAATAATATCTGGTCAGGACTGGTCTTGTGGTCATTTGTTTCCACTCTGCATACAATGTGCCCATACAATGTACAGGTTTACGGGATAAAATGGACAGTGAGTTTTACTATAAAACAGGTGTAACTAATAAAGTGGCCATTAGGTCTATATGAATGGGATGACAATAAATTTAGACTTGTTTTATGATCAGCTTTACATTGCCAATTCCTGGTTTGTGTCTGCTCTATCCAGATTCTGGACCCTCAGGACTTTGAGGAATTCCCTGCCAAGTCATGCGGGTCTCTCCACTTCGTGACGGAGCCCTTAATTAGCCCAGGATCCGCCCATCTGCAGGCTCTGACCAGCTTGGACCACAACGCTGAACCTCCAGACCCTGACACCCAGCGGCGTTTCTCCCTCCAGGAACCACAAACAGTTCTGGACTCACGGACACCGCAAAGACACAGCTCCGATCCTGGGAGCTAGGGAGGGAGGGAAGAAGGAGGATGAGGAAACAATGAATGAATAGAGCAAACACAGATGGGACGCGGTTCCTCATTTTCCTGCCCCTCTCACTACTTTTCAGTCGTTTGATCTCTCTTTCTCTTCCTCATGCATCTCATGGGGCTAGGAAGGGGGTCTCTTCCCTTCATTCCTGTTTTTGCACTGAGGTAGGAGGTGTGAATGGAGGGATGAGATGCGACACATGCGTATGCTGGAGCTGGAGGAGGACTGTCACTGTCCGAATCTACAGGACTTAAAGACTATAATCCACTGAGTGCAACATGAGGATGGAGGCCCTTTTAAAAATCTCTGCTCTAAATGTCCTTAAAACTGGTGGAAACATTAGCAATCTGACATTGGAATTAACATTAATAGCAGTGCTGGTGTGGAAGGGTGTCGAACATTGTTCACCCTTTCTGGCTTTTGTTAAAAAAGCGGAATCCATCCACAGGAAGGCGTCCATGTTCAAATTGTCCCTTTACTACTGTTATCCAGTATTGGATTTTATATATATATATATATATATATATATATATATATATATATATATATATATATGTATGTATGTATATGTATATATATATATATATATATATATATATATATGTATATGTATGTATATATATATATATATATATATATATATGTATATGTATGTATATATATATATATGTATGTATGTATATATATATATATATATATATATATATATATATATATATATGTATATATATATGTATATATATAATATGAATATACGAATGAATGAATAATAATGAAAATAATAATCTAAGTAGCCATCATGTCTTGCACTGAAATTTTGCAGAATCTTTATCTATCATGTCCGCAGCGCTTCCAAAGTTCAAAAACTAAAAAGGAAAAAAAAAATACTAAAAGACTTCCTAAACTGTTTAGTGTTAGCTGGCCTAACAGAAACACCTCGTGTGATCTGTCTATTGTGTCCTGTCGTTCTGCCTCTTTCTCCTTCATGTCTGTGGTTAAAGGCATATTGGAAAGCGAGCCCGTACTGGCTCCGTTGGTTTGCATTAGGGTGGAATCGGATGTGTCTAAAGCCATGTCATAACTGAACATATCAACTTTTTGTGCATTGCAGGTTATACTGTGGCTTAATTGATCAAGTAAGCATAATAAGTGTGTCTGTATTAAACCCTGCATGATGTCAGGTGATGTTCAAATGTTTGTCCAAGTTTGCATTGGTTAAAAATTTCAACAAAATTAGCTTTTGTACTTTTATTTATTAGGGACGTCCTGGTTTATTAGCAATACTTAACCCTAGAACCGACAACCTCACATTAATATGTTTCTCTTTTGGAATAAGACTGCAGAAACAAAAAATCAGTTGCTTTACCCAAATATATGTATACGTATGTGTGTGTTTGTGTGTGAGATATGCAGTGAAATTAGTAACTAATTGAATTGCATACAGTACAGCAATTGACATGCACTGTATAGCACATTAAAAATAAGCTTAGCAGCTCCATCAAGATGAAGATTGCTGCATAAGATTCTTCAGGTAGCAGAACATTTTGCTCTGGGAACTATTGTGCTGCATGCTACTAGCAAGCATCCATATACAGTAACACTATCTGACAAAAAAAAAAAAAAAAAGCACTATGGTGAATGAGTTGTTACTATTACGGTTTGAATTGTAAATTGGTTTTTATAGATACCAAATAATACCATAATTTTCCAAGAGATTATTTTATGACAAATATTAAGAAATTGAGGCGAACTCAAAGTTGCTGATCTTCACCAACAATCTTCTACAACGTTTTCTAATATCTTTAGGTCGTTTTAATTACTTGGGATGACATATGAGGAGAACATGTTGGAGATTGCAGACAGCATTCTCTTTTATTTAGCACACAACTGTTAATGGAGCCGACAGTGATAGAAGTGCAGCAAGACTAATTTCTACTCATTGGCTATAAACAAGTGCAAGTCATTAATCTTGAATTAGTATGAAATGTTTTTTGAATACTGCTCCCAACGTATGTAACTATAGCGGACCTCCATGTGATTAGAGCAACCACTCCAGTGCAACTGGATCTTCATGTTTCCGAACGCTGCACTTTAGAAAACAACCAAAGCATCAACTGCATTGGCACTGATTTTTCTCTCCAACTATGTGGCTTGACTTTGTGTGAGAATTTGTGTCCAATTCTGAATGTATTTTACAAGGACAGCGCTGTTAGAAAAACTCTCAAACTTGCTTGCTTTCTTGGCAAGAAATGGTTTTCTAGCCTTCATCGGATTATTCTCCAGGTAACGCAAACTCTTTAACAATGTTTAGATATACAGCCAATGCAGCATATACACCACTGAAACTCCAATATTCAAAATTTATTCCTAATAATGAGAAAACATTTATCACCATAATATCGACATAACCTTCATCTGTGTGTCGTACCATCTTGTGTTCTAGTGTAAGTTTGTGGAATCCTTTATTATGTAACCACATCCTTGTATTTTGTTATTTGTGTAGTGTACTGCCGTGCACTTTACAGATCCCCGTACCTTGCAAGATGTAAATAATTAGAGATTTTTTTCCCCTCACATATCTACTTCTTCAACAACTGTTAGGTATGTATATATTTTTTAGTCTTGGTTTTAATTTATTTTGGTAATGTATTTACACTGGATTGCTCTTTTTCTCCCTCTCATGTACTGTACATAGGAGAGTCTTGTAAAGGAATCGATTCTTGGCACTCATATAGCCGGCACTATGCAGAATCTGTCATTTCCTTGGCATGCTTTGAAATGCAGAAAAAAAAAAACTGTAGATGAAAATATATATGTTTGATTTTTTTTTTTTACATAAATAACTATGTTAATATTATTAATGATAATTCTAATGAAAATGACGCTGATGGTGATTATATAATACAAGACAAATTTACCTTTGTGCACATTTTATTTGCATGCTGCACTCAAAGGATAGAGGCGCAAAGGCAGCTGACTCGCTGTTGAGTTTTGAATGTGTAGACAGATGCACTGTACTTCCAGGTCACTTGCCAGAGTGATTTCATTTACTTCTAGCTCATGGAAGAATGGACATTGTGAAATTGAAAACTACTGTAACAATATTAGTGGAGGGATTTTGACATTATAAATGACAGAATTACAGCCAGAGAATATTACCGGGCATCCATATAGTCTCTTAGTCCATATCAGATCACTCCAGAAAGCTAACCTACAGGTTCTGATTGTGTGAAGCATAAATGGTTGAATTTATAAAAATTTAACATATTTCTTTCAATAAACCAAATGAAATTGAAATGCCGGACTGTTTTTCTTACATTAAATATAGATAATAGTCACATACACTACTTCAGTACTTTTACTGAAATATTACTAAAATGGTTCATATATATGGTACTAATGAAATGCTGTGTCCAAGTGATCTTGGAAACTGGGAAATATTAATTCTCTTAAATGGTAATTGCAGTTTCACACCTGACAACGTCATATTTACAAGTGAGATGTAAGCAGCAGCAGTGCACTGAGGCTAGTCGTAGTCAAGTCTCATCGAAAGCTACTCAATCAACTTTGCTACCACAATCAGAGTTAAATGCTGCAGAGCTAAAATTAACATCTCAGTCTTGCCACCATTTCCAACAAGCCAAGAAGATCATTTATGCTACCGCTAATGCTGCACTTGAGTTTGCAAGAGGACATAGATGATGACTGGTATGATAAAACAACAGATCCATTACTATGGAGAATTACTAAAGACAATACTTAAGGACAACCTTATAAGTGTTTACCAGATGGACAGACCATTTCGAAAGATTGTATGATTTGGTTTTTTTCTATCAAAAGGAAATGTGTTTTATTTGACCTGTAATGAAAAGACATGAAAAGAGCACTGACCATTTAGCATACCTGCTTTCTTTTTTATTGCACAGATTGGAGGGTATTACTGTTGACAAAGCTGTGGAGAAAGAAAAGGCAGACAAGTTTTTAACAGACTTTTTAAAACTAAAATGAGCCTAAGAAGGCTCAACGTGGTGCCATAGCTGGCAATTGATTCTGAGCGTAAAGATCTGGCTTTTGACAGTCACCTATGGTAAGACTGTCTTCTCCATAGCACTCAGGCTACTCAAATACTCACAATGAGTGTGTAATGAATGAATGTGTAATGCTGTAATGTATGTGCTTTTCAAGGCTTTCGGATCAAGGCTTCAAGACCACCATAATAAATTGAAAGGATAAGGGAATTCTCCTCAATTATTCTAGACAACAAAAATCACTCTTAAAAGGTAAACAAACACTGGGCCTCTAGGATTGCAACCCTCACTCCATCCTTACTCTCTAGGTTCACAGACTCTATTTCTTAACAATGCCTCTCTCCATTTCATTCCACACCTTTCTCCTATTCATCCAAATCCATTCCCTCATTCATCCAACACCCTCCACCATTCATTCTAATCCCCTCCTTATATTCATCCCTATCCCCTTCTCTTACATTCCCTTCCTATTTCACTCATCCCCGTCCTCTCCACATTTACCCCAATCCCCTCTCTCATTCACTGAACCCTTCCCATATACATTCCATCCCCACTCATCCTATCTCTCTCCACATTTCAATCCCCTCTTCATTCATCCAAACCTTCCCCTTATTAATCCCGTCATTTCCTCCTCACCCATTCTAATCTCTTCTGTGTATGCATCCTAACCACTTCCTCACACCTCCTATCCTCCTTCAGCTATCCAAATCTTCTCCCTCGATTCATCCAAATCTCCTCCCTCACTTATCACTATCCCGCTTCACTAATCTCAATACCCTCACTCATTCAACCCACCAACCATCTCCCTGAAATACCCCAACCTTCTTCACTCATCCCAATCCCTTCCTCCAATTCATACCAATCCCTCCCCAATTCATCCCAACTCACTTCTCACACATCCCATCCCTATTCACTCATCCTAAAGCACTTCCTCAATATTCCAAAACCTCAATTTACCGCACCCTGCTTCAATCGTCTGTCTCCTAAACATGTTCAACTAAACCCCTCATTCACATATCATATCCCTCTTCACTCATCCCAACACCCTTCCCTAATCATCTCAACTCCCTCCCTCACTCACACCAATCTTTCACAACTTGCCACTTTTCCAGCTTTCTCCATTGTGCACTATAAGCTATTACAATGTCTCACTCTTTTGAATCCCACAAAGAAAGAAGTCAACCATACAGTACACTTGAACTTGACACCCTGACCAGCTTAAGAAACAGTCATTTCTATGGACTACAAACCTTACTCTTTTATTCACGCTCAAAAGAGTCATAACCACAAACCACTCCTTAGTTCCTCAAAAAGTTTCTCCCTACTAGCTCCATCTGAAGTTCTATTTCCTTTCCTCTGTCGCATTAGGCCTGTAAAAGCACTGTCATCTCTACTATTGTCTACTCCCCATGTCCTCAACATCTCATCAACTCGTTTAACTACCAAAACACCATTACCCACACACTGATCTGTCTCAGAAATCCTTTTTTCCTTTATTCTAATTCATTGAAATTGATTAACAATTCCTATTACAATCAAGGACACCCTACATTTGGACCTGATGCTATTCCTTCATTAACACACAAATTTGAGTTTTGGCTTTTGTATCGCAAAGCAGAAGCCATCCAGAATGCTAGCCCAACTTCTCAGTATCCCTCTGTTACAGTTCCCCAATTACTTTCCATTTCATTTTGTGACAAATGAGTATGGCTAGTCATGTATTTTTTTTTTGTTTGTTTGTTTAGTTTTTTTTATAATAGCATGTAGGGAGTTAGCTCGGGTTTGTGTCCTTGGCTTTGGCCATCCACTGCAGGGGGGCGTGGTCAGTTACGAGGACGAAGTGCCGGCCAGCCAGGTAGTACCGCAGCTCCTCGATGGCCCACTTTATCGCCAGGGCCTCTCGCTCGACGGCTGCGTATTTCTTCTCTGCGGGGGATAACTTCCGGCTGATGTAGAGGACCGGATGTTCTTCCCCGTCGAAGATTTGCGAGAGGACGGCGCCAAGCCCGGTCTCGGACGCATCAGTGTGCACGGTGAATGGGAGGTCGAAGTCCGGATTACGCAGTACCGGCGCACTGGTGAGGGCCCCTTTCAGGGCCTGGAAGGCCCTCTCTGCGTCGGCTGACCACCTGACCCGGTCTGGCTGGCCCTTCTTGGTGAGATCTGAGAGGGGGGAAGCTACAGCAGAGAAGTTAGGCACAAACCTCTGGTAGTACCCCGCCAACCCCAAGAAGGCTCGTACCTGTTTCTTTGAAGTGGGACGAGGGTAGTCCTTTACGGCCTCGATTTTCTTCGCCTGTGGTTTCAGCATTCCCCGGCCGATGCGGTACCCCAGGTACTGGGCCTCAGTCAGCCCTAGGTGGCACTCCTTGGGGTTGGCCGTCAGGCCAGCCTCCCGGAGCGCCTTCAGGACCTCCCTAAGATGGAACAGGTGGTCGGCCCATGTGGAGGAGTGGATGACTACGTCGTCCAGGTAGGCAGCGGCAAACGTGCGGTGGGGCCGCAGGAGGATGTCCATCAACCGCTGGAACGTGGCGGGTGCCCCGTGTAGCCCAAAGGGGAGAACCCGGTACTGCCAGTGGCCGGTGGCCGTGCTGAAGGCCGTCTTGGGTCTGGCCTCTGGCGCCAGCGCAACTTGCCAGTAGCCCTTGGTCAGGTCCAAGGTGGAAATGAACCGGGCCCTCCCCAGCCTTTCGACGAGGTCGTCCACTCTGGGGAGGGGGTAGCTGTCGAACTCGGACACCTGGTTCAGTCTCCGGAAGTCGTTGCACAGCCGCATGCTCCTGTCCGGCTTTGGCACGACGATGATGGGGCTGGACCAGGGGCTGCTGGACTCCTCTATGACGTGGTCCCGTAGCATCCGGCTGATTTCCTCCTCAATGGCTTTGCGTCGGGCATCTGGGACACGGTAGGGCCGTTGTCTCACCACTACGCCGGGGGGAGTTTTGATCTCGTGCTGGACCAGCTGGGTCATCCCCGGGGAGGCCGAGAACACATCTGAGAACTGGTCGATCAGCTCAGTGAGCTCCTGTCTCTGGGCGGGGGTGAGGTCCTCCCCTAACCCGACCAAGGTACGCTTGCCGTGGTCCGAGTCCCGGGTTGCGTATGCCGATACTACTGGGGCCAGTTCTATCCACTTCTTCAGGAGGTTCACGTGGTAGAGCTTCTCCTCTGCACGCTTACCGGGCTGTTGCAGGCAGTAGTTGACCGGGCCCCGGCGCTCGAGGACTGTATAGGGGCCTTGCCACAGGGCCAGGAACTTACAGGCGCTGCTGGGCACTAACAGGAGGACCCGGTCCCCTGGCTGGAATTCTCGGGGCTGTGCTGGGCGGTTGTACACTTTTCTTTGCTCCTCCTGCGCAGCATGCATGTGCTCCCGGACTATGGGAGCTACCCGGTCGATCCTCGCTTGCATCTCCTGCACGTATTCGATGACCGAGCGGAAGGGGGACGGTTGCTCCTCCCAAGCTTCGCGTGCCACGTGGACGCCTGGGGGCACTCTCGGACGGCGAAAAGCACGTAGGGGAGGAGGAGGTCCCAGTTCCTCCCCTCCTCGTCCACCACCCGCGCAGCATCCGTTTGAGAGTCTGGTTAAACCGTTCGACTAGCCCGTCGGTTTGGGGGTGGTAGACTGACGTCTTGAGGTGCTTCACCTGCAACAATCGACACAAGTCGGCCATTAATTTAGATACAAAAGGCATACCTTGGTCGGTCAACACGTCCTTTGGAATCCCCACCCGACTGAACAGGAGTACCAGCTCCCTGGCGATGTTCTGGGAGGTGGCCTTGTGCAGTGGCACCGCCTCGGGGTACCGAGTGGCATAGTCCACAATGACCAGGATGTACTCGTGGCCCCGGGCAGACTTGGGTAGGGGGCCCACGAGGTCCATGCCCACACGCTCGAAGGGGACGCTGATGATGGGTAGAGGGATAAGGGGAGCCGGGGGGGCGGCCGTGGGGCCGTGTGCTGGCACTGCGGGCATTGCTGGCAGAAGGCCCAGACATCCGCGTCCATCCCGGGCCACACAAAGCGATCCCTCAGCTTCTCCAGGGTGTTTCGTGGCCCCAGGTGGCCGCCGAGTGGATGTGTATGGGCCAGATGCATGACGGTGGGTGTCCTGGGTTTGGGGACCACCAGTAGGTCCACCTGCTCCCCGCGGCGGCAGGTCCGTTGGTAGAGGAGCCCATTCCGGACGAGGAAGTACGAAGCGGGGAGTCTCAGGTCGGGGCTTTGGTCGACCCCCTCTATCAGTCGCACCTGGGCCCAGCAGTGCTTCAGATGGTCGTCCTCCTTCTGCTCCCGTCCAAACTTCCCCTCCCGGTTCACCTGGGAAAAGACAGACCACAGAGGATTAGTGGGTTGGGGGGTCTTACCTTCCGTGGAGGTCTCTCCGCCGTCCTGGGCCAGGTAGGCCTGCCGGGCCCGGCTCCTCTTCGTGCGTTGCCGCGGCCTCTGGGGCTCGGCTGTCGGTCCCATCGGGAATCCTGGCCAGTCCTGTCCAAGGAGCAGGGGCACCGGGAGCTCGGGGATCAGGCCCACCTGGAGGGGCCAGACCCCGGCTTCGCCCTGGATCTGGACCTCGGCTGCGGGAACTTCCCGGGTGTCCCCATGGATGCAGGTTACGATGAGAACCCCCCCCGGGCGACGCCCCTTGGGTAGAATGGAGGGCCGGGCGAGGGTCACCGTGCTCCCAGTGTCCAGCAGGGCGGTTACCGGGTTCCCCTCGACCCACACCGTCAGGGAGGGGGCCTCCGGCGGCTGTTGTAGATGGAGGGCGCAGCCCGCTAACCATGGCTTCGAAGGCGGCCGGGCAGGTTCCCTCTCCGGCTCCGTAGGCATGGGCTCGTCCAGGGGGGTTCCACCTACGGGCGACCTCTGGAGAGTCCTCCAGGTGCGGGGGCGGGACGGGCGGTCGGCCCGGGGGCCAGGGGCCCCAAGGGGCCGGTCGCGGGGCTGCTGCTCATCTCGGCCGAGCTCCAGGGTGGCCATGGTTCGCTCCAGGGCTGTTAGGAGCTCCTGGGGCGTAGTCGGTGCGTGCGCCCCCACGGCCTGACGTTCTGTCCGGGTTAATGCCCTCAGAAAATGGTCGACAGCCACTTTTTCCGCCACCTCCGCAGCGGTATGCTGATCCGGCCGGAGCCACCTTTTGGTTATCCGGATGAGGGTGTTTAGCTGGCCGCGTGGCCGGGCCCCCGGTCGATAAGCCCAACGATGGAACTCTGTCGCCGCCTGGTAGGGGGTTCGCCCACACCATGCCAGGACTCCCTCCTTCATTGCCGTGTAGTCGGCAGCTTCCTCTGGCTCAAGGGCACAGTAGGCCGTCCGTGCCTCTCCCGTGAGCAGTGGGCCGAGGGCGCGAGGCCAGTCGTCACGATCCCATCCCTCCCGGCGGGCAATACCCTCGAAGGCCTCGAAGTACGCCTCAAGATCTTCTTCGGGGCCTAGGGGGGGCAGCAGGCGGCGGATCTCACGGGCCGGGTCGGGGAGGGGCACGGAGGCTGCGGGGGTCTCAGTCCTCAGGCCAATCAGCGCCTGGGTTGCGACCTGAGGCTCTCGGCGAGCTGTTGTGTCACAGCTTGCTGCTGGATGCTGGTCTCCAGCAGGTGTTGCAGTGTGGGATCCATGGGTTGCTTTTCCCCTTGTTTTATTTTTTTCCCTCTCTCTCAGGGTTTTTTTTTTTCTTCTTCTTTTTTTTTTTTCTTCTTCTTTTTTTTTTGTGCTTATTTGTAGGCGAGTCTGTACTCTAGTGCCCGCATCCTCCACCAGTGTAGGGAGTTAGCTCGGGGGAAGGGCAGAGCACAGACCCACAAGAGACAGATTGCAGTCACAATGGGTGGTTTTATTTATCTTAGTGTGAGCTGTCCGTCGTGAGGGGGCGGGGGTGTGTGAGTGGTGGGGGTGTCGTGGGGGTGTGGCTGTCGTGTGACCTTCTCGGGGGCGTGTCGGGGTTCCTGAGACGAGGGTGTGGGTCTCCCGTGCCGTCATCCACCGGTGCGTGCGTTCTCACCAGCCGGCGGTCTCGTCCACGCTCGCACCTTCGGAGAGAGAAGGGGAAAGAGAGAGAGAGAGAGAGAGAGAGAGAGAGAGATTAGCGGTCGGAGTGAGTCAATCTTGCCGTCGTGCTCAATGTTAGCGCGCCTGTATGCCGCTGAAGAGCTCGCATGGAGTCTGTCTCTTCGCCGTCGTTTCCTTCTCTCTCGTACAGCCGGAAGCGCGTCCTTTTATCCTCCTCCTTCGTCGCCTGAGTGGTGGAATCTTCCCGACGAATTCCCCAATCGCCGGCCGGTGTAGCGTCAACGGTCCCGCCCCATCGTGATGGTCCTTCCGGCTGATGGCGTGTTTGGCCCGAGGCTGTCCGCTTCGTGCCGGTGCGGCAGTTGGGGAAGGAGTGATTTTCTTCTCCTGCGCGCCGGCTGTCGGTCCGTCGCGACATAGCATTAGTAATAGGAATGTTTTAAACATAATATAGGAACACTATGTGCTCCCATGAGATGGTATTCAAGTATAAATATCATACTCAATGAATATGACGGGAAAGCTGCAGAGTAAAGATTTAATTAGCTAGTAAATTTGAGATGTTCCAGTCAGTGACACTAATTGTGCATGGTGGTTAAATTAAACAACTGAATCTAAGCAGGACTTCCTTGCTCAAGTAAACCAAATCTAGTGGTTTATTTGCATTAAAATAAGGTTTTATAAAAACAAACAGTCAACACATAGAAACAGCTGTAATGTAGGTCCCAGTCAGAAATTGCTGGTGAAAGTCACTGCAGCCAGTATTTATTTATTTATTTATTTATTTATATTTATTAATAGGTATGCATAAATGTAACTATAATCAAATGAATCGGAAGTAACAGAGAGAAAATGCATTATTAGGGTAAATAGTATAGCCTCTGAGGGAATGAATGTATTACAAATAAATTTTGTCTCTTTATTGTTGTCTGTTTATTAGTGGACTGGAACTAACTGTTGTATAAATTTAAGTAGGTTTTGATGGTACACAGTATTCAGTACTTTGTCCTTTCTTTACAGATTTTGCATCATTTTAATTATCTATAAAAATGTGTTTAAGGTTGCACCGGGGCAAGAAACTCGCCGGGGGACCGCCATTTGATGATCGTGGAATTATAATAAACATTAAATACTATCAGCATGGAGGCAGCAGGGACAACACTATAGCCACCAGATGGAGATATTCCATCACTATTGGTGAAAAACCACACTACTTATATATACAATCTTATTTGACCATTTTGCTCTAATCAAAAAATTTCATCAGTGTATAATATTGAGATCATCAGTGTATAATCTTGAGATCATCAGTGTATAATTTTGAGAAGGTGTCTATCAGCAGCCTTGATTCTGAAAACCATTAGTCCAGCATAATCAATAAAGTCCAATGTGAATCATCTAGGAAACCAGCAAGATGTAAGGTCTCTCTTTGGTGAATGATCAACTCTTATACAGTATATTTCATATATTTCTTATCTCTCAGTATTTGTTCCAGCTGATTTTGCCTCACTTGATTTATTTATTTCATATCCAACTGAATTTTAATGAGTGAGGTACTTCATTTACATTAAGCAGCATGTGCATAGTTTATGTAACCTGCCACTGACATTTGCTAATCATAAATGGTAAATGGTCTGCACTTATATAGCGTTTTTATCCAAAGCGCTTTACACTGTGTCTCATTCACCTATTCACACACACTCACACACCAATGGTAGCAGAGCTGCCATGCAAGGTGCTAACTTGCCATCGGGAGCAACTTGGGGTTCAGTGTCTTGCCCAAGGACACTTTGGTATGTGGAGTCACGTGGGCCGGGAATCGAACCGCCAACCCTACGATTAGTGGACAACCCGCTCTATCACCTGAACCACAGCCGCCCCATAATCATAGCATTACATATCTCAGGATTCAAATATCTGATGATGTTAAGGATCGTTACAAAGCTAATTTTGTCACACTCATTTCTAGTCTGGCAGAAATTAAGTTCTTCTGCAGGGTTGTTGAGCTTACGTTTCGTGTGCAGGTGAGGTGTTCAGTGGTAGTGCGCGCGTTTAGGAGTGCACCTCCACTCATTGTCAGACAGTGTTTGATAACTAAAATATGCCCCCCCCCCTCCTCCTCCAGGAGAGTTTTTAATTTATTTATTTTTATTTTATTTTTATACCACACCGTGGTATCGACTTTGGTATCGAGTATCGTGTACTTTTGGTGGTATCGGTTAGAATTGTGAACATTTTAAGTGTGTAGCTGATTTGTGTATTCCTTCTGTCAAGAAATGAACAGATAGCATTTATTGCCTACGTTGTTGAGAAAAACACTGTGATGTATGAAACATTTCTACAGTCCTTCAAGGCTGTGTGATGACATTGTTCTCTTTATATATACTGAAATAAAGACCAAAACCATCGGTGTTATTCATTGTGGAGACTGAAGTGACAATATGTCTGAAGAAAATGAAAAATATTTATTACATAACCTACTTTCCAAACAAGGTACTTTAAGCGTTAAAAAAAAGGGAAAAAAAAAAACTTTTTTAAAACATGGTTTTTAAAAGAATCGTGCATTTTGTTTAAAATATAAACGTTTTCGGAAAATGGTTCACCAACGAGGATACTTACACAGAACTGTTGCTAAATACATAAGCTTTTGTCTATGCTTTGACATCCCATGTCCCCACTGGCTGACAGTCAAGTCATGTAAATTTATGACCTCTGGTAACACTGTCTGACATGAATGTGTGATCTTTCCTGTCAGTTGTCTGTCTGTGTGAGACAGAGAAATGTGATTTCTGGGGGTTTTTGCTGACTAGAATGCTTACAAATGTGTATATTAACGAATTAAGGAGAGAGTCATGCATCTCAGTGCTTAAATAATGGTTAACACGCTGTAGTTAAAACACAGAAGAAACTCTGCAACTATCTGTTACAATGGCTGCTTCGAGAGCCCTAGAAGAATGCCGTGTATTCACCAACAAGAGGACCTGTTGAAATGAGAGAGGCTCTGACTTTTGCTCCAAGAAATAAAAAAACCCAAGATGTTAGTTTGACAAGTTCTTCATGAAGATATTGTAAAGACGTTGTTGTTTAACCCTGAGCAGGGCGTCAACAACTCCAAAGATCCTCTCTTAAGTCAGAGGGTTCTTTAGGAGGTAGAAAAACATTTAAAGATGATGTTTTAAAAGAAACAGGTGTTCCGTCCATAATGGTAAAAAAAGAAAAATGGCTGTACTCCAAAGTGAAGTAAATCGGTGGAGACACTGAGTACATTTCTGTTCGGCAGTCTATAAGGATCCCCACCATTGATGTAGTGTGAAAAATGTACATACCCTCTGTGACTACATTATTTACGGTTTAAACATTTGTATTTTGTGATGGCAACAAGACAAAACTGTTGTACATTTGGTATCTGGTGATTTTAGAATTAGACCCCAATGTGTATGGCATTGTCAGGCAAAGAGTACAATGGCATGGAAAGAGTATACAAGAGTAATTGAGGTGATCTAATGCTTAGAAGTTCTACAGTACTTCGACTTGGGAACATTCCAACATGGCCCTCAGAGAGGCATTATCTAAAGTACATATATATAATATAGATCAGATCACCAGTATGTCTTTACCCTCTCCTTATCTGGAGTCAAAATTATTACTTTTTATTTCCTCGTATGGGTTTATGACAGTGAGCAGCCATATACACTATAAGCCAAAGGTATAGAAACAGGCGAGTAATTTTTAAAGGTTCCAAAATAATTTAACAGTTAAGGCATATTTCCAACAGAACAGAATATTAGACATTTAGTGTAAACTAGTGTAAAAAAAATTCTCTGAAATATTTCAGTGAAAATATTTTTCCATATTAAATGCATTATATTAGAAAAGATAGTACAGTCTTTGTTGGTAAGTTACAAACTCATACTTTATAATGATTTGTTTAGGAGCATCTGAATCTGGCAAATAAATAAAATAAAAGTTAATAAACAAATTAGGAAGAAATGACTTGTACACTACTGCTGCAGATATTAAGTCAAACCATTTTGTTCAAACTTCAGCATGATCCATAGAGTAGCAGAAACTTATGACACCTTATGATTAAGTTGACTAGTCACTTACAGTTACAGACATATCCTTGTGCAGGCTCACCTTCACACCAGTATTGCCCATTGCACGTCTTCTCCCATGTCAACGTATAAGAAAAGGTAAAAAGTAATATCAGATATATAAGAATATATTTATAAAATATAAGACATTATAAGGAAGCAACATAATAATATTATTTAACAAGGTCTGCCATTCAGCCCTCTTAAGTGTAAGAGCATTATCAGTATTGTACGGCAGGTGGGACAGTAGTGTCTCTTACATAATATGCTGCTTTCTTTACTGACATACAAACACTTTTCCTTAACATTTCATTTAATTTCATGTTTTGAAATCTAAAATGTTTTTGTACTGACTCAATAATGTAGAAGTCATAAAATAAAAATCTGTAACAAAGTTTGTACTAAAAAAAAGGGTGCCCTAGACTTTTGCACAGTACTGTACATTTTCACCAACATATTTTGATCAGATACTCTTATTCCATATCAGTTGATCCCCTAGACCCCCAACCTCTACATGTCTGGGATAAATGACCCATTCAAATTTTTAGACCCTATAAAAATGCTCAGGTAGAAGTACAAGATTAAAACAATAACCCCATCTGCTGGAGAAATACACCTAATGTGCCTACTAACTTCCTAAACAATTCTGAAATATTATGCTATAGGTCAGGGGTTCCCAAACTTTTCCAGGGCAGGGCTCCTCAAATGGCATTAACATTTGACCGAGGCCCCCCTTTTGCAAGATGTCTTTAAAACACATTAAAAATAGACTTCTGAATATATCCCCCTTTTTTAAATTAATAATTACATCTTACATCTTTACATTAGGAATTGATTGTGGGTGTGTGTGTGTGTCGTTGTCTGAGAGTGAGAATTTATTTTTCACACCAAATTGTTGAGGCCCCCTGGCGCCCCCCACTTTGAAAACCACTGCTATAGGTTACATGCCATTTTAAAATACTAGTTAGTACTGTAATGTGTGTGTTTAGGTATAGCCAATCTGTTGTAAGACATGTGGCCCTGAAACGCTACAGAGGATTTTTGACAAGAAATTCATCGATTTGTGTTTTATTCCTGTTTTTACAATTTGTAGGCTACATTTAATGGTGGTATGTTCTTCCACCCAGCCTGCCCCCCACCCACAAAGTGTTTAAACATTTCTATTATTTGAATTAATTAAAAAAAAAAAAGTTTATCATTGTATTATTGCTATATATTAAGTCTAACACATAGACTCATTACAAGTAATAATTATACATCCATTTTCCAAATTGTTTATCCTACACAGGGTCAGGGTAATCATTATTCATAATAAAGTGAGCATTTTCATTTAACAATATCAAGGTCAACCTAAATAAATAAAAATTGAACTTAATTTCTCTACACACTATGGCAGCACCTGACTTCACATTTATATAAAACTATGGGAAATAAAGATTATGTATAACTGATGAATCTTCTTGCTGTACTCACATAGATCCCCCCCAACCACCCCCCACAGGTTTGTTTAATTAAGCAGTACAAGAAATCACCACCCTTGATCTCATTTTGGTTTAAAGCCCAATTTCACAACAAAATTTTATTGGAATATTTTTGCTTTATGTAAAAATCATATCTGGGGTTAAGAATTTAGTCGAGGCAAAAAATGTAAATATAATATTCATAATTCTGTGCAACTACAAGAGAACTAAAAGGACATTAGACTCCAAATTGCTGAATGATTTAGTTAAAAATGAGCAAAGAATGAGCCAAGCTGCCCAAGTTAAACATTTATTAGAAAGTTTGAAAGTACAAAGGTGGAGTTATTAACTGAACTTTACATCGATTTCAAGGAACAGAAAGACATAGAAATTGTGAAAATATTAACATGTGAAAGATTAACACATCTTTATGCCAATTCCTCTTCCTCTTCATCAAACTCGCCCTCCTCTTCAGCTGTGGCATCCTGGTACTGCTGGTACTCAGACACAAGGTCATTCATGTTGCTCTCTGCCTCAGTGAACTCCATCTCATCCATTCCTTCTCCTGTGTACCAATGCAGGAAGGCCTTTCTCCTGAACATGGCTGTGAACTGCTCCGAGATGCGCTTGAACAGCTCCTGGATGGCTGTGCTGTTGCCAATGAAGGTGGCAGCCATCTTAAGCCCTCTTGGTGGGATGTCACATACAGCTGTTTTGACATTGTTGGGGATCCATTCCACAAAATAGCTGCTGTTTTTGTTTTGCACATTGAGCATCTGCTCATCCACCTCTTTCATAGACATGCGGCCCCGGAAGATAGCAGCCACAGTCAGGTAGCGGCCATGGCGTGGATCACACGCCGCCATCATATTCTTGGCATCAAACATCTGTTGTGTTAGTTCAGGCACGGTGAGCGCACGGTACTGCTGGCTCCCCCTGCTGGTGAGTGGGGCAAAACCAGGTATGAAAAAGTGCAGACGAGGGAAGGGCACCATATTGACAGCCAGTTTTCGCAGGTCAGCGTTGAGCTGCCCAGGAAAACGGAGGCAGGTGGTTACACCACTCATGGTGGCAGAAACAAGATGGTTGAGATCGCCATAAGTGGGAGTTGTGAGCTTTAAAGTGCGGAAACAGATGTCATAAAGTGCCTCATTGTCAAGGCAGTACGTCGCATCAGTATTCTCCACCAGTTGGTGCACAGACAGAGTGGCGTTGTAGGGCTCCACCACAGTGTCTGAGACTTTAGGAGATGGCACAACACTGAACGTGCTCATGATGCGGTCGGGATACTCCTCACGGATCTTGCTGATGAGCAGCGTGCCCATGCCCGACCCGGTGCCCCCACCCAAGGAGTGAGTGAGCTGGAAGCCCTGTAAGCAGTCACAGCTCTCAGCCTCCTTACGCACAACATCCAGCACCGAGTCCACCAGCTCAGCACCTTCAGTATAATGGCCTTTGGCCCAGTTGTTTCCAGCCCCACTCTGACCTGTGAAAAGCAGGACAATACGGCTAAATTACAATATAAAGGCACCACAAACATGCCATTTTAAACAATTAAAGTGATCTATATAAAAATGTGTGCTTAATACATGCATTACTATCCAAAAGAAAATACCCAGATCTTTGAATGCATTTTTGGAACTTTCTAGATACACCTTAAGAAATATATGTTGTATACATTGGTTGTGACCTACATATCTAAAACAATCATTAAAACTAAAATGAAATATAAATGTCACCTACCAAACACGAAGTTGTCTGGTCTAAACACTTGTCCAAAAGGACCAGATCTTACAGAGTCCATGGTCCCTGGCTCCAAGTCCACCAGTACAGCCCGGGGAACATACTTTCCACCTGTTTCACCACAGGACACACTTTCACTACGGCCAGTTAAGCATTTAAGGTGAGTAATTAAACCGTAAGCTTATTTGGACAAAAGGTGAAGCTATGAATAGCCGGGTTTACCAGTGGCTTCGTTGTAATACACGTTAATCCGCTCCAGCTGCAGGTCGCTGTCACCGTAGTAGGTACCGGTCGGGTCGATTCCGTGTTCATCACTGATCACCTCCCAAAACTACAACAGCATCAAATTACAAAACCAGACCGTTATTATAGTCAGTAGTTACTACAGCATGTTAGTAACGTTAGCAAACTAGCTCGAGCAGCGCGCGCAGTCAAGTCATCAGCAGCAATTTCAAATAAAAAACAAACAAACCAAAAAAGAAGCTATTTTCGACTTTAACCCTGAAATAAATCAGCCACGTCGTAGTTAACGTTCAGTTAAACAAGAGAAAAATAGCTTAAATAGCTAACTCATCAACAACTGCTGCTAATATTCTTGTTGCTAAGTAACCCAGACATTTCCAACGGCCAATTTTTTCCCTGAAGTTAACCAACTAATAAAACTAAACGGTAAGAATTGTAATAATATTCATGTTTTAAACTTACTTTTGCACCGATTTGATTCCCACACTGACCAGCTTGCAGGTGAACGATTTCCCTCATTTTGAGAAGCGTTTCTAAACACAAACCGTGACCTCAAACACACTCGTCCTCACACTCCTAAGCGTGTTGTATCACGGACTTTGATTGGTCACCAAAAATGCGTTCAGTTTCTGTAGTGACGGGAATTCTGACTCGTTTTTGTGAATCAGATCAGACTCAACTCAGCTCACCAATATGAGCCGACTCTTTCGACTCCAAATGGCTCAATGACATTTTTTCAATATTTGTGAAGGTTCTTATTTGTCCAACTACCCAGATAGCAAGCACATTTGGGCCGATTCCGGTAGAAACCCGCCGGTATCGGTGAAAAGGTAATGGCCTAGAGCACTGCCGACTGCTCACACCACTTCTGGCTGACAAACGGTTTTTATGTGTGCCAATGTCGACTGAAAGCTGGTGTACTTTCGGCAGGCCCGTACTCGATGTAGCGGTGTGTATCTACTTTCGGCCGAGTGTGTTACGTCACAGTCGGGCCACAGCTAGAATTAAGGAGCTCGGCCGCCTGGAGTAAAAGAAAAAGAAAAAAAAAAAATGGCGGTTAAATAAGTTAGCATCCTCTGGCTGCGGTCAGTCTGCGTTTTCATTCAGCTGAAGAAGGTAATTAACTTAAATTTATAACTTCAGTCTACTGTATTGTTTGATGTTTAATTAAAAAAAAATCTTTATAATGGTATGTGTGATGGCGACGAGAACATAACATCAGATGGTGTACTAGCAGCTAGCTAGCTAATTTAGTTATGTTAATGATACGTATAAGAGGCAGGAGGATGTGAATGCTGCCCAAATTGTGTATTCATTCATGCAGTAGTAACTGATTTATTTTTGATTTTTTTTATTGATTTGAATTTTTTTATTGATTTTTATTTGTACCTCAGTATAGCTAACAATCCTCTGGCAGAAATGATAAAGCAGCCGCAGTTCCTCAAGTCATTAGCATCCATACCCATCCATGCTAATGAAGTGTCATTAACTGCTTCGGTGTCAGGCTGCTTTCTCTTTATTCTGATTCCCCCCCCATGTCTGGCTAGAACTTTCTGGAACTTGGAGCTAATGCTAATTTAATGTTCTGTCAGAAAACAGCTTGATGTGTGGGTTTCATTAAATTTAAATATCTTGTCTTTATGAGAAAAACTGCTGATTATGCACTGCACTATACCATATTCATGAGAAAGTAGAATTTTGTATTTGTTATTTGACGTTTGTGTAAATTCAATACGTCGTTTTCAACTAGTGATTAAAAGAACCGGTTCATGAGTCATTTGTGTGTGGAACACTACTGTTGCATTGCATAGAGCTGCAAGGTATTTGCCATAAGTGGGAAGCAATTTTTCCTAAGTCACATCTATCCTGTGTGATGCTCCAGCTAGAGCTTTTATAAAGAGAGTTAAATCACATACTGGTTATTCAGGTTGTGACAAGTGCATCCAATCTGGTGTGTGCATCAACCATAGAATGACCTTTCCTGAGATCAACAGTCCACATAGGACTGATGAGTCTTATATCACCATGTCTGATGAAGACCATCATACTGATGCTTCTGTTTTAAAAGATGCAGGAATTGGAATGGTATCATGCTTTCCACATGATTACATGCACTTTGTATGTCTTGGTGTTATACGAAAACTGCTGGACTTATGGCTTGCTTCAGGGCTTGCTCTGATCCGTGTATTCTTAGGAATGTTTATAGCAATTTAAGTTTGATTTATCTTTGGGGTTTTTTTTGTGTGTGTGTTTTTTTTCATTGAACAGATAGCTATGAGAAAGGAAGGAGAAAGGTTCGAGAGGCTGAGGTTCGATCTGACCTTCAGTCAGATGCAGAAGAGCCAGGCCGAAAAAATGCCAGGCGCAAAATGTAGGTGTAACATTTTTTGTAATATGTTTCCTGCTTTCTCATAGTAAAGTGGCTTCAACATTGTATAATTTGCTAAGTGCATTGAAGTGTCACAAATGACTTTATTTAAAAAATACTTTTAAAGGCCAAGCACTCGACTTTTGAGCTCCTCTTTGATGGACTTTGAGGAAGATGATGCTTTACAGCAGGATTCCACAGGTATTCCTGCTCCTCCACCAGTCTGTCAGCTTGATTGACCCACAGAGGGGACTTCAATATCCTTTACAGAAATGCTGACCAGTAACCATGCCATCTGGCAGCCTGAGGATTTCACATGTGAACGTAAGTGTATCATCTAAAATCTATATGAAATAACGGGTATAGGTCAGAGGTCTCCAACAAGGTCCACAGTCTTGGAGAGTTTAGCTCCAACCCTAATTAAACACACATGACCCAGCTAATTAAGGTCTTCAAAGACTGCTTAGCTGTTTCTCAATATGCGTTGTTCTGTATCACACTGCAGCTGAATGTGGCCCAAATTGGTAAATGCAGACTTCAGTGGCCTCCATGTTTACTTCCATATGACGGCGTGCTGCGGTGGCGTGTTGTTTTTTTATTGTTGTTGTTGTCTTTTTTTTTTTTTTGTGAGCATACGGGTCAGTTTAAGACCGTGATCATTTCATGCTGAAATCTGATATTGGCCACATTTTAAAAATCAGAATTGAGCAATAAGGATTGCAGTGTGAATGTAACCTTTGTGTTCTTGTGGACTCCTTCAATGTCATCATACACTGCTGAAGTTCAAGTCCATTGCTCAAGAACGCAAATACAGAGGACACATAAAAATTCCCAGTTGTATTATTCTTGATATTGAGAATGTATTGGATAGTGGCTTGTGCACAAGTTGGAAAATCCCAGACGTCTTTGTGGCACTATGACACTGGGCAATAGAAGCTGTCAATCAATGTTAGGATTGTTTCAAAAGATTTGGAAAATTCATATTGTCAAAATTAGTGTGATATTTGATGTGATATTTTAAGGTCCAAACCCACAACAGTCTGAACAGACTCTATTACACGGATGCCAAAGGACTCATCAGACCCCTACTCCTGAAGTTGTCTGTAAGTATGTATCAGTTTGTCAGCAGTATGTGTGATACTTGAAAGTTTGTGAACTCTTTTGAATTTTCTGTATTTTGCGATTGTTGACGGGGAACAATGTATATAATAGTTGTAAAGGAAGGTAGCTGCATGTTTGGGTCGCTGGGCTACGGATTTCACAAATGCAGCTGAACGAGACTTTGATTCATGCTGGTGTATAGTTGTGTTTAAAAGCTACAAGGCAAACTGATTGGTCGTACATCCAAGACATGTAACGCAAACATGGATTTGGAAAAAAATGATACAGATCATGTCCTAAAAACCTTAACTAGCTGGCTCGGGTGCCCTAACCTGGAAAAACAATAAAAAATTGCAATACACATTTTAAAAATGATTTTATTACAAATAAATCGGCATTAATTTTTTTTTTTTTTTACCTCACCAGCTCCACAAGCCTTGAAGATCTTGGTTCCAAGAAACACCTTTCTGTGGAAAAAGAGCTCTACAGCCACCTGAAGTCAGTGCCAGTAAGTTGGTGTAGGCCAAAATTAGACATCATTTATATATAAATACATGTATAAATACACGGCTGGCTCTGAAAAGTATTGCTGCACTACACGGCCGGCTCTACCAGTACTGGTGCCCTATCTGTCCAGCTTTAAAAAGTATTGGCGCTCGAAAGTATTGGTGCCCTACGTGTCCGGCTCTCAAAAGTATTGGCACCCGATCCGAATTTTGCCACGACAAGCACCACTCACGTTTTCTTCAGGAAATGTACCTGTGGTGGTGGTGTTGTTGTTGTTATTATTATTATTATTATTAGCAGAAATTTAAACAATATCTCCTTCTAGGGCTTTCGAGCTACAACCACCAAACTCAGCTCAAACCTTGAGCCTGTTCTGACTCAAGTTGCTATATCTTTTCGAAGTGATCAGAATTTTGGGTACGGAGCGCAAAGTGGACAAAATTTCCATTGACTTGCATTACAAATGTCTGACTGTTATAGCTTCTTCAGCTTTCAAGCTACTTCCAAGAAACTCAGCACAGTCCTTCAGATTGATCAGACTGGTCAGGCTCTATTTTTCCAAACTGATTGGACCCCCAGTATTCCCGTTGCGGATGATGAAATTTCCCCAAAATTCCCGTTCACTTACATTGAGGGAATGTTGAGAACCTGGCTCCAACTGTCAAAACTCAGACACCTGAGTGCACACGGCCTGAAACCTAAAAGTATTGGAACACGATCTAGCTCCAAAAGTATTGTAACACTGTCTAGTGCCACCCAGACTACCCTAGCAACCACCCATAACACCCTAGCAGACTTGGTTTCTCAAGTCAACATAAAAGTTTGTCGTGACGAAATTTACCTATATACTTATATATTCTCAAAAACTAAAATATTTATACAAGAACCCAAGGAATAACAATGCAAATGAATATTTTTTTTATAATAATGAATAATTTTACTTTATTCCTTCTTGTTTTATTAATCTTGCAATGTTAATTTATTGCTTCTTGTTTTATCTGCAAAAATATTTGTAAATTGGGTAAGAGAAACAGCACTTAATATCTCACATCTCAGTAGGTGTTTTTAAACCACAGTAAGGATGTGAGCACATACAGTATCTCACAAAAGTGAGTACACCCCTCACATTTTTATAAATATTTGATTATATCTTCTAATGTGACAACACTGAAGAAATGACACTTTTCATTATATTTTATGTATATATTACATATATATCATATATATAATATATATACAATATATACTTTATATATTATATAAAGTATATAATATAAATGTATTTATTTTATGGCACTGAATTACATTTATTCATTTAGCAGACACTTTAATCCAAAGCGACTTATGAATGAGAAAATACAAGCAAAGCAATATATCAAGCAGAGAACAATACAAGTAGTGCTACCGCACAAAATCCATTAATTGAGTTCCAGAAGAAGCAAAGTGCACAGAGTAGAGGTGTAAGTGCCATATTTTCTTGGTTATTTATTTATTTATTTTATGGGTTGGTTAGGTGTTCACGGAAGAGGTGGGCCTTTAGCTATTTTTTGAAGATGGTGAGAGATTCTTGGAAGTTCATTCCACCACTGAGGAACAGTTAGTTTGAATGTTCTTGAAAGGGACCTTGAGCCACGCTGAGTAGGCACTACCAGGCGTCGGTCGTTGATTGATCGCAGATTGCGTGAGGGAACGTAGGCCTTCAGGAGAGAGTTGAGGTAGGAGGGTGCTGTTCCAGACAAGGTCTTGTAGGTGAGCATCAAGGCCTTGAATTTGATGCGGGAAGCTACAGGAAGCCAGTGGAGGGAGATGAAGAGGGGTGTGACATGAATTAAACTACAGTCCTAAATGAATAATGTATATTCTGATGTGTGCCTGTGTGTAATGGGTTCTTTCCAGTGTTATATAATTAGACAAACAGTTGTGTTAAGTTTTAGTCTGAAGTTTATATTTGTAACACTCAGTTTGTTGATTTAATTTTATATAAACGGGAAAAAAAATGGTGCTGAAAGTTCGCCCAGCCCCATCCGATTAATCGATTAATCGGAAGAAAAAAAAAATCCGCCAACTAATCAATTATGAAAATAATCGTTAGTTGCAGCCCTAGTAGCCAGTGTATCCTGTAATTTCTGTCAGAATTTAATGCCTTTTGATTTTTCTACTTATGTTCATTAGATGCTGTCCGAAAGAACCCGTTAACATCAAGGGCAACAAGTGCTGAGATTGAGACAGTGATGAAAAGGCGGCTGCAGCTGGCTACAGACCGTGGAGGAGGACGGAAGAGGCGCGACAAACAGTAGCTTGCCCTTGATATACATTGATATGAATTCTGCTCATTTACATTACATTCTAACTGATAATCTGTGGTACATGTTAAATTCATGTTTTTGTTTGTTCATTTATGTCATTGTCTCTGCGTTGTTAAGTTAATGTTTAATGTAATTTTTTTAATTTGATGGGCTGTGAAATATTTTTATACAGTTTTATTATTTTAAAAATAAATATTAAATATCATTCATTTAAACTGCTTTATTGTCACTTTATTTGAATATGGCCATTTTGAATGAATTAATTAATTATGAAAACATTAATGTGGTAAATTTAATAATGTCTGGGCCAAATCCAGGATACATATCATTTCTATTCACAATAGTGCATCAAAATCTGTTTACAGTGTGTGGGCTAGTTCTGGGCCACATCCATTAGTTATGCTCAGTCTACAGTCTGTGGGCCAGATCTGGGCTGAGGACCCAGGCATATACTGGGCCAGAACTAAAGCAAGTATTTGGCCCAGAAGTGGGCCAGACAAATTTTGCTATCTGGGTACGCTTTTTCAGACGTATTTCGCTCAAGAACTAGGCTCATTAACATAAATACCTTTGTTGGGGGCTACTCACCCACACACCCCTCCGCCACAGCCCAGATACACTGGGGCCAGATTGACCCACTGATACAGTCGATAGGGTTACCGCCACCCCTTGTCATAAATTAGGTTACCTACAGTAATGTCGGCCAGGGAAGCACAAAGGGTCATAAATCAGCACACACTACTCTGATTGGCAGTTTGACAGAAAGTGTATGATATAACTACTTGCACTGTTTAATGGTGATTTCAGAAAAGGTAAAGCAAACGTGTAGCAAATCACCTGCACTTCATTTTATTAACATTTAGTATTAAAGTTAAGATAGACATATCTTGTATGTAATTTATAAACTCCTTATGAGTGCTTATGTAAGACAAACTGAAACTTTTACTTTGATTAATAATAAAAAGGCAAAGCTGGTCCAAATGCTGAGACCCAAATGATAAAGCTGTATGCCTTATCAGTCCCTCCAGGATTTTGCAATTTATTAATGGCAGACAATGCTAAATCAAGTGAACGCCACAATATTTGGATGAGCTTGTAATTTTTCCAAATTACCACAGATTTTCCTCAGATTTGGGCCAAGACGTGTCATTTGATGTCATCACAACACGCATTCAGCGAAAGCCCTCCTCGATTCACATGCATTGAACATGAGTACAGCTAAAAGGTCTCATTTATCAGCAAACATCACCGTGAAAGACTGTGCACAACAATTTCGTGCAATTGCAATTTCGTATATTTAAGAAGTTTTCCAAAAAAAAAAAGCACACAAAAAAACTCATAAGTTGCATCGCAAATTGCAACTTGCAAGTTGCATCGCAAATTTTTGAAAAAGGCTGGAGCAAAATCAAGCATTTTTGCAACATTCACAAAAAAAAAAAAACCTTGAGTGAAATCCTGTATGGACTGCCTTGTGAATTTCCTCAGGATTTCTGTTCAGTAGCTGGACACTATGGATATTGATTATTGTCATCAAACATGTAGAAGTCTAGTCTTGGACAGTGGTAAAGACATTTGCCTTCTGATTGAAAGGTTATGAGTTCAAATTGCCAAGCTGCCACTGTTGGTCCCTTGAGCAAGGCCCTTAGCCCTCAACTGCTCAGTTGTATAAATGCTAGTCACTCTGGATAAGGGTGTCTGCCAAATGTAAGAAAAGAGTAATAAACAACTGTCCTAATATGGGGATTTTACAAATATATATATATATATATATATATATATATATATATATATATATATAGTACATAAAGCATTTGGGACATTTTGTTTATCCATGTGAAACAGTGGGGTCTCACAAGGATAAACAAAATGTGGTGCATGCAGTTGTCTTGTGTATAAAATGACAAGCTGTTATTGGCCTATATTGAAACAAAGATGTGTTCCCTGAATTTCTGGACTCTGTGCAGGTGCAGTCTTTGTGGTCTCGCTACCCATGTCGTTCAAATGCAAATTTGTTGTCCACACCTGGGCCCTGGGTAGTCAGTTCCTCTGTTCGCATAGCTGTGCAGTTTGGCATCATTCATATATTTACTGACTTAAAATAAACAGCTATTGATTAAAGCAATGTTGTAAAAAGTAAAAACATTGAACTTGTAAAAATGTAATGCTGTGTCACAGGGACAAGTGTCTCCTCACTGCAGGGCATCTACTACAGGGGAGTCTGCAGATAGTATAGCAGTGTCATCATCTCTCATGCTCGCTCTTCACACTCATCATGGCCAGAACACATCCAGACTCAGACACATAAACTACAGCCACTTCCCCGTCTAGCTTTCCCTTATACACACTGACACATTGACTCTATAAAGTGTTGCAGCGTGTACTTTACAGGATGTACCGACTACACCAAGTTCACATTAACACTTAATTTGCACGTTGCTTTAAATAACACAATACCTCACCTCCTGTGATCGTATATTTTTTTAGAGGTGTATAGATCCCATGATGTAGCTCTCGTGTATTTCTTTATATCTCTGAGCATGAAATGGTCTGACCTTGGACTGAATTTGCTAGGATGCCCACTCCTGAGAAACTTTAGTGAAGGCTCTCCGTTGGTAAACAGTCCTTCTCAGTGTAGAATGGTGAATTTCAAATTGTTTGGAGACAGCCTTATAACCCTTCCCAGATTGATGAGACGCAACAACTGCTTCGCACACACCTGAGTGCACCAGAATGCCAATCTGCCCAAAGTTTTGCTTTTATAGAGGTAATCACACCTTCTCTATGATTCATTAATCTTGTGCATTTTGTTAACAACACCTGGCTGCTAGTTACTCTCTTAATGGATTATTCTTTCCTACCTAGTTTCTGAATGTTGGTTTGCTTTTGGAAAAAAAAGACTACATACTGAAATCTGTTGTGTTTTTGTATTGTTACCTGAGGTTATTTGTTTGTTTATAGATATTCGTGAGGACCATACAATTAATATTTAGGCCCTGATAAATAAAAACATGGATTTGAAAGAGGGTGTACTTTCTTTTTCCCCTTAATCACACTATTAACATCGTGTGGGAGTTTTCACCGCATTTTGCGACAGGACACGTACACACACGGCAGTGCTCAACCGTTTGACGGTAAACAAGAGAGCATGGCTGCATCCGAAACTGCTTACGTCAGACGGCGTGGTGTGGGGACATAATGACGTGTGCCGTTAATCGATCTATGTTCTATAACATGTAAAACAGGAACATGAAAGGAATATCCTAAAAGCAACTCATGTAAACACCTTAATCACAACACTGACTACGTTTACATGGATAGCAGTAATCTAATTATTGACCTTACTCTGAGTAACACGGTATTGTGATTAAGGTGTTTACATGAGTCGGGTTTAGAATACTCCTGTCATGTTCCGTTTTACATGTTATAGAACATAGTTCGATTAACGGCACACGTCATTACGTCACCGCGCCACGTCGTCCGACGTCCCTCCAGAATTTCATGTATTGACATACAGTTCGTCTTCGTTATGGTACCGTGTACAGTTTTGGGTGTTTTTATTTAATTTTTTTTACGAACGCTTCAAGTGCGGTTAATTATTTGTGATGCTCCTAGATGCAAATAGACAACTGCTTGAAGCCGTGGGCTGCGTCCCAAACCGCGTACTTACCGTCTACATAGTAGCCGAGATACATGTATTTCTCCTACTACAGGCCCATAGTAGGCAAGTACACGGTTTGGGACGCAGCCGTGCTTTCCTGTTTGCCGTAAAACGGTTGAGCACTGCCGTGTGTGTACGTGCCCTGTCGCAAAATGTGGTGAAAACTCTCACATGATGTAAATAGTGTGATTAAGGTGTTTACATGTCTGTAATACACGCCGATAATGCGACTAAAACAGGAGTACTCCACCTGTCTTAATTCGATTTGTGTTTACTTCGAGTATGACTTTAATTGGATTAAGGTAATTAAAAATTGCTGTTTACATGCTAATTTCTTAATCAAAGTATTGTCTTAATCGGGTTAATATTGGATAATTGTCGTCCATATAAACACACTGTGTCTTAGTCATAATAAGGTCAATAATTAGATCATTGCTGTCCATGTAAATGTAGTCATTAATGCACCCTGATAATGCGACTAAAACAGGAATACTTAAAAAAAAAAATTGATTAATTCGATTTGTATTTACTTCGAGTATGACTTTAATCGGATCAAGGTAATCAATAATCGCTGTTTACATGCTAGTTTCTTAATGAGAGTATTGTCTTAATCGGGTTAATATTGGAATATTGTTGTCCATGTAAACGTACCGATTGAGCCGTCAATCAGATTATTTGGTTGCATGTAAACGGAGCCAATGTAGGGTAATACTTTTTGCTCTGAATTCAGATAGGCGTTCAAGACTGTCAAAGTCACCTTTTTACGATTGCGATTGGACGATGAACGTGTCAGTCAGAAGGTCTAGAAGCTGATTGGTTGAATTTGTTTGAGAGGCGGGGTATGTTGTGGTTAGAGCAGGGAGAGAGTAGTGCTGCTGAGGCGGAGGGCGGATTATCGCGACGCTGACGATACTACAGACGCCCGAGGAACTGTCAAAAAGGGAGGAAAAACCAGCGTAGAAAACGGTGAGTGTAAAAATAAACACGCTGTGTCACTAATAACTCGGGTTATTCGACGTCGGTAATGCTTTTCTGGCCGGTTTCGTGGTCGAAATTGTTTGTTTAAGTGTGTTTGCTAGTGACTTTGGATGGGACGTGTGTGTGTGTGTGTGTGTATAGAAGAGCTGCAGCTAAAGCTAGCACACTTCTCAATGAGTGACACGGCCCACAAGATAAGGCTGTAGAGTTATGCAAGCAAAGCTTTGCCCTGCTGTGATTTTACTGCAAGAATATTCTCCTGGATTGTTTCACGCCTTCCGGTTATATGTTTTGTAGTGTAATAGGAGTGTCTGGGGTTTTTTTTTGTTCACGCATAAAAGTTGGTCAAAGTGAACGCGATTTGAATCATCGCGATAACAGAGAAGATGGCTGGCTGGACTTGTCCAACTTCCCAAACACGACAGCTCTCCCTGGCATGTTGAAGGAGTGCCTGCTTGTCTCTGGACACGTGTTTGAAAAGGGCCCTGATCTGTGGTTTAGTTTCAGATTGCACATATTGCCAGCTCAGTGTTTCAAATCACAGATGTTAGTACACCATGATGGTGTTACATCACACCAAACCAATCACATTTCTATCCAGCAGGATTAGAGATCAGACAGTCTGTAGGCTTTTAGTCTGCTTATATATGAGCATTAAGAGCCAAATGAATGTTTGATCGATTAATAGTCCAGATGAGGTTGTCCACCAGTGAAGGAAGACATTTTTCTTTTAAAAAAAAAAAAAATCAATAAAAAATGTTGGACTTGTTCATTCATGAGGTGTTAATTTAAATTTAATTTTACATTTATGAGTCATTATAACAAACAAGTAGCAACTGAAACGGGGTTGATTGTGTGTACAGCAAAATTGCAGCTTCAGCAAAATTTGCACAAAACACACCTTCAGTTTCAGCATGCAGGACTACAGCCAAATATCCATGGCCTAAAGTGCAAGTAACAAATTTCACCATGAAAAGTACATTTAGAGGAGCGCTGGGGAACAGTCGTGTGTGTGTGTGTGTATTTGTGTGTGTGTGTGTGTGTGTGTGTGTAAGTAATCTAATAAATCCAGCCATCTAATCGCTTTTACTTGTATTGCAGAGAGTAAGGTATCAGGGGAGATATCATTAAATCAAAATTGGCACAAAAATGTTTTGTACCTTTTGTAGTTTGAATATATCATCCTTAAGCTATAAACTATTATCTAGTGTGCTCCAAAACAATGACAGAATTCACGTTTAGAAGATACAGTTTCTGTCTACCACCGATATTAATCGTCAGTTTTGATGACGTTGTCCTGCACTTCAGCTTCCCATCAATCAAATGATCTCTAGAATCTGAAGCATCCTGTCCACAACATTTATATATATATATATATATATATATATATATATATATATATATATAATATATCTCTCTCTCTCTCTCTCTCTCCATGGTGCTAACTGTCATGTATGGTTTAGTCTGGGTTGTGAGGTAAGATAAACACTATTGGCTACTTAAAAAGGGGGTTGAGTCACCTGATATACCCTGTCCTGGCTTCCTGTTTCAGTGGAAATGACATCAACACATTGATTAAGGCTGTGCGTTTCAAGGCACTTCACTGAGACTTGTAGTAATTTTCCTCATGATATAGTAAATAAGTTCATGGTCCTGACAGTGCCTCACAGTGGCACATTGTAAAGACTTTTTTTGTGGTCTGATTGTAGTTTTTGGACTACTTTATTATTTGTTGCTGAAAAAACTGAATTCTGTCTGTCTGTATCTGTCTGTCTATCTATCTATCTGTGTGATAAACTGCTCCACTAACATAAAGGACAGATATGTTAGTAAATGCCTTGGGGAGTAGCCAGTTATATCAGTGATGGAGAGTAATAAATGAGTGATTAGGGTCTGATCACTGCGTGTACGTGTGTTTTCTGTCCCTCCAGTAGCTGACATACCAGTTTAATGACATTGGAAACTGGTGAAGCAGAGCTGAGACGGCTTCTAAACAAAAGGCATCCAGTTTCTATGTTTGAATATAACCCCAGCTTACCTTGGTCTGATCTGAAACAGTGTAAAGCCTGGCACAGCAGCAGTGTTAAATCTCCCAGATAATACACAGTAAACTCTAGGCATAGCTTTGACTTTGGAAATACCACGGCTTTGCTTTGTTGTAGACACAGTCTCTGCAGGGCTTTTGGGCGTGTATGTGGGTGGGGGTGGGTGGGGGGTGTGGTTCTGTAGCGCAGACCTCTTAACTCATGCACTCCAGGGAAAGGGACTTTGCACAGAAAGGAAAGAATTTCATCTGAGTGAGAAATGCGTTTGTAAAAGGGTGCCAATGCCGTAATAAAACTCTGACTGTATATATGTATGGAAGTGTGTGTGTGTGTGTGTATGTATGTATGTATGTATGTATGTATGTGTGTGTGTATATATATATATATATATATATATATATATATATATCACATACAGTGAGGGAAAAAAGTATTTGATCCCCTGCTGATTTTGTACGTTTGCCCACTGACAAAGAAATGATCAGTCTATAATTTTAATGGTAGATTTATTTGAACAGTGAGAGACAGAATAACAACAAAAAAAATCAGAAAAACGCACGTCAAAAATGTTATAAATTAATTTGCATTTTAATGAGGGAAAAAAGTATTTGACCCCCTCTCAATCAGAAAGATTTCTGGCTCCCAGGTGTCTTTTATACAGGTAACGAGCTGAGATTAGGAGCACACTCTTAAAGGGAGTGCTCCTAATATCAGTTTGTTACCAGTATAAAAGACACCTGTCCACAGAAGCAATCAATCAATCAGATTCCAAACTCTCCACTATGGCCAAGACCAAAGAGCTCTCCAAGGATGTCAGGGACAAGACTGTAGACCTACACAAGTCTGGAATGGGCTACAAGACCATTGCCAAGCAGCTTGGTGAGAAGGTGACAACAGTTGGTGCGATTATTCGCAAATGGAAGAAGCACAAAAGAACTGTCAGTCTCCCTCGGCCTGGGGCTCCATGCAAGATCTCACCTTGTGGAGTTGCATTGATCATGAGAACAGTGAGGAATCAGCCCAGAACTACACAGGAGGATCTTGTCAATGATCTCAAGGCAGCTGGGACCATAGTCACCAAGAAAACAATTGGTAACACACTACGCCGTGAAGGACTGAAATCCTGCAGCGCGCGCAAGGTCCGCTGCTCAAGAAAGCACATATACATGCCCGTCTGAAGTTTGCCAATGAACATCTGAATGATTCAGAGGACAACTGGGTGAAAGTGTTGAGGTCAGATGAGACCAAAATGGAGCTCTTTGGCATCAACTCAACTCGCCGTGTTTGGAGGAGGAGGAATGCTGCCTATGACCCCTGGAACACCATCCCCACCGTCAAACATGGAGGTGGAAACATTATGCTTTGGGGGTGTTTTTCTGCTAAGGGGACAGGACAACTTCACCGCATCAAAGGGACGATGGACGGGGCCATGTACCGTCAAATCTTGGGTGAAAACCTCCTTCCCTCAGACAGGGCATTGAAAATGGGTCGTGGATGGATATTCCAGCATGACAATGACCCAAAACACACGGCCAAGGCAACAAAGGAGTGGCTCAAGAAGAAGCACATTAAGGTCCTGGAGTGGCCTAGCCAGTCTCCAGACCTTAATCCCATAGAAAATCCGTGGAGGGAGCTGAAGGTTCGAGTTGCCAAACGTCAGCCTCGAAACCTTAATGACTTGGAGAAGATCTGCAAAGAGGAGTGGGACAAAACCCCTCCGGAGATGTGTGCAAACCTGGTGGCCTACTACAAGAAACGTCTGACCTCTGTGATTGCCAACAAGGGTTTTTAAACCAAGTACTAAGTCATGTTTTGCAGAGGGGTCAAATACTTATTTCCCTCATTAAAATGCAAATCAATTTATAACATTTTTGACGTGCGTTTTTCTGGATTTTTTTGTTGTTATTCTGTCTCTCACTGTTCAAATAAATCTACCATTAAAATTATAGACTGATCATTTCTTTGTCAGTGGGCAAACGTACAAAATCAGCAGGGGATCAAATACTTTTTTCCCTCACTGTATATACACACACACACACACACACACAGTATCTCACAAAAGTGAGTACACCCCTCACATTTTTGTAAATATTTGATTATATCTTTTCATGTGACAACACTGAAGAAATGACACTTTGCTACAATGTAAAGTAGTGAGTGTACAGCTTGTGTAACAGTGTAAATTTGCTGCCCCCTCAAAATAACTCAACACACAGCCATTAATGTGTAAACCGCTGACAACAAAAGTGAGTACACCCCTAAGTGAAAATGTCCAAATTGGGCCCAAGTGTCAATATTTTGTGTGGCCACCATTATTTTCCAGCACTGCCTTAACCCTCTTGGGCATGGAGTTCACCGGAGCTTCACAGGTTGCCACTGGAGTCCTCTTCCACTCCTCCATGACGACATCACGGAGCTGGTGGATGTTAGAGACCTTGTGCTCCACCACCTTCTGTTTGAGGATGCCCCACAGATGCTCAATAGGGTTTAGGTCTGGAGACATGCTTGGCCAGTCCATCAACTTCACCCTCAGCTTCTTTAGCATGGCAGTGTTCATCTTGGAGGTGTGTTTGGGGTCGTTATCATGCTGGAGTACTGCCCTGCGGCCCAGTCTCCGAAGGGAGGGGATCATGCTCTGCTTCAGAATGTCACAGTACATGTTGGCATTCATGGTTCCCTCAATAAACTGTAGCTCCTCAGTGCCGGCAGCACTCATGCAGCCCCAGACCGTGACACTCCCACCACCACGCTTGACTGTAGACAAGACACACTTGTATTTGTACTCCTCACCTGGTTACCACCAAACACGCTTGACACCATCTGAACCAAATAAGTTTATTTTGGTGACCACAGGACATGGTTCCAGTAATCCATGTCCTTAGTCTGCTTGTCTTCAGCAAACTGTTTGTGGGCTTTCTTGTGCATCATCTTTAGAAGAGGCTTCCTTCTGGGAAAACAGCCATGCAGACCAATTTGATGCAGTGTGCGGCGTATGGTCTGACCACTGACAGGCTGACCCCCCCACCCCTTCAACCTCTGCAGCAATGCTGCAGCACTCATACGTCTATTTCTCAA
The DNA here is from genome assembly GCF_023375685.1 of Ictalurus furcatus. Lineage (NCBI taxonomy): Eukaryota > Metazoa > Chordata > Actinopteri > Siluriformes > Ictaluridae > Ictalurus > Ictalurus furcatus. The sequence continues at coordinate 28,114,117 of NC_071255.1, read as the reverse complement.
AGACAACCTCTAGATTTGACTGTGAGCACATGCACTCAACTTCTTTGGTCGACCATGGCGAGGCCAGTTCTGAGTGGAACCTGTCCTGTTAAACCGCTGTATGGTCTTGGCCACCGTGCTGCAGCTCGGTGTCAGGGTCTTGGCAATCTTCTTATAGCCTAGGCCATCTTTATGTAGAGCAACAATTCTTTTTTCAGATCCTCAGAGAGTTCTTTGCCATGAGGTGCCATGTTGAACTTCCAGTGCCCAGTATGAGGGAGTGTGAGAGCAATGACACCAAATTTAACACACCTGCTCCCCATTCACACCTGTGACTTGTTAGTGTTACAAGGTCTCATGACACTGGGGAGGGAAAATGGCTAATTGGGCCCAATATGGACATTTTCACTTAGGGGTCTACTCACTTTTGTTGCCAGCGGTTTAGACATTAATGGCTGTGTGTTGAGTTATTTTGAGTGGACAGCAAATTTACTCTGTTACACAAGCTGTGTCATTTCTTCAGTGTTGTCACATGAAAAGTTATAATCAAATATTTACAAAAATGTGAGGGGTGTACTCACTTTTGTGAGATCTTTATATATATATATATATATATATATATATATAAAAATTATTTCATGCGTTATTGAGTCCATGGAGCAAATGCATTGTTATTGCAGGAAACTCATCACAGCACAAGAATAAGAAATAGTACACATATTGGGTTATTAAGCAAATTAATAGAACCAAACTATTTGGTTCTTCATACTGAATATGCAGAAATGAAATGTAAATAACTAAAAGAACACAAATGTTTAGTGTTGATGTTGATGTTTAGCAAACGACTCTGACATGAATAAAGACTGCTTCATTAGTGATTGTGAAAATAAACGGCGTTTTTTTTTGCATTTTTAAGATTGGCACCAGCACCTCCACCCCACACACTTGGAGCAAACACACACCTCTAACATTACATCATTATTTATCCAAACCATTACTGGTTTTTTTTTTTTTTTTTTTTTTTTTTTTTTTTTTTTTTTTTTGCTTTGCTTTTTTTTTTGTAGTTGTGAAAGATCAACAAGTGAGCCAAACACAACATGGTAGGCAGCTTCAATGCAGTGTATTTTTCTTTTTTCTGAATGATCCCTACATTGATTACGACAGTGTAGCTGTGAGAATACAGTTAAGGGTTGATTCCCACATAGCTCTTTTGCAAATTGTTTTCACTTTATTTTTTTTTAAATTATTTATTTATTTTTATTTTTTACAGGTCTGAGTAACATAGTGCTTAAAAGCAAACTAAGAAGTGTGTCATACTGTAATAATTCTACAATACTTGGGTATGTTAGTACATGTAGAGCTGAACAACCTGCGTGGATTGTGATGATTCATTTAGTTTGAGTCTTATATCAGGCTGGTAGTATCAGGGGAAAGAAACTTTCTCATGACTTCAGAGTTGGACTTCGTTGGCTTCGAGCTTTTGGTTAGTCTCCATCTTCATAGGAGGAGCTGGATCATGTCTTCCTCCATCTCCTTTTGGTTCTGGAGCGAGGTATGCTCAGTTTGACTCTGAGCTCTGGTTATTATCTGTGTGGAGTTTTGCATGTTCTCCACACGTCATCATGGGTTTCCTCCAGGTTCTCGGGTTTCCTCCGACCTCTCAAAGACAAGCCTGGGGGTGGTCTGGGTACACTAAATAGCCCCTATGTGTGAATTGCATGGTACCATGCAATAGATTGTCATCCCATTCGAGCAGTTCCTGTAGATGAATGAATGGTTTTATTTTAGTGCTGTGCAGTAGTGCATAGTCTTTTTATTGACCTGAAATGTCAGATGTGTTGCACAGCAGAGTTGCCGAGCATGCTTCTGTAGTCTGAGAATCTGTACTGCTGAGTCATGGTGAAGCCATTTCAGTCAGGAGCACCAAAACAGGGTCAGAGTCAGTCGTCGCTGTGGGTCGGTTGGTTAGGATCTGGAGTGCAGGTACACAGCCTCTGACTTAGTGCTTTATTTGGCAAACATTATGTATTCAAATCTTTGCTGATTTGTGCCTCATGAAGAGACACAGTGTCTTGTCTTTGTCTGTTGAGGTTGCAGCGTTTCTGAAGCTGCTGTGTGACTCATCACATTGTGGCTGTATTGAATTTCCACCCTCTGTCTGTTCTTCTTATTACTGCAATTAAACTGGAAAAATTTTATTACCAGATTGCAAGGCTGCATTTTTGTATTTATCTATATATAGGTGCATCTCAAAAAATTAGAATATTGTGGAAAAGTTTTTTTTTTTTTCCTGTGAATTTATTCAAAAAGTGAAACTTTCATATGTTCTGGATTTATTAGACATAAAGAGGAATATTTTAAGCCTTTTTTTTGTTTGTTTTAATCTTGATGATTATGGCTTACAGCTCATGGAAATCAAAAATCCAGTATCTCAAAATATTAGAATAAAGAATTTATAATACAGAAATGTCGACCTTCTGAAAAGTATGTTAATTTATGCGTTCAGTATAAATTCAGTTGGGGCTTTAATCCTTTTGAATGGATTATTGCATCAATGCAGCGTGGCATGGAAGCAATCAGCCTGTGGCACTGCTGAAGTGTTCTGGAAGCCCAGGTTGCTTTGATAGCGGCCTTCAGCTCGTCTGTATTGTTGGGTCTGGTGTGTCTCATAGATTCTCTATGGGGTTCAGGTCAGGCGAGTCGGCTGGCCAATCAAGCACAGTAATACCATGCTCAGCAAACCAGTTACTAGTAGTTTTGGCACTGTGGGCAGGTGCCAAGTCCTGCTGGAAAAGGAAATCAGCATCTCCATAAAGCTTGTCAGCAGATGGAAGCATGAAGTGCTCTAAAATCTCCTGGTAGACGCTGCATTGACTCTCGACTTGAGAAAACACAGTGGACCAACACCAGCAGATGACATGACACCCCAAATCATCACTGGCTGTGGAAACTTCACACTGGACTTCAAGCAGCTTGGATTCTGTGCATCTCCACTCTTCCTCCAGACTCTGGGACCTTGATTTCCAAATGAAATGTAACATTTACTTTCACCTTCTTCATGATTGTGGTTGTGTGTACTGAACCAGACTGAGATATTAAATGTTCAGGAAAGCTTTGCAGGTGTTTTGAGTTAATTAGCTGAATAGAGCTCTTCTCCCGTCGACATTTCTGTATTATAAATTCTTTATTCTAATATTTTGAGATGCTGAATTTTTGATTTCCATGAGCTGTAATCAAGATTAAAACAAACAAACAAAAAAAAGGCTTGAAATATTTCACTTTGTGTAATGAATCCAGAATATATGAACGTTCCACTTTTAAATTAAATTATGGAAAAAAAACTAACTTTTCCACGATATTGTAATTTTTTGAGATGCACCTGTATCTGTGCACATTTTTGATGTTGTATAGTGATTTTAATTAGCTGAGGCAGTGTGATAAATCCATGGTAAAGAACGTCTGAAATTTCCTGATGCACATATCGTACATAATAAATGTATACATTAACGTGGAAGTAATAAACATAAATGAGTCCGAATGCTCTTCATATGTAGGCAGACCCAAGATCAGTACATCAATAGAATATTTTTGAAACACAGTAAGAGAAAGTATTATGGCTTTTTTTTTCATATTAAAAAGGATATTATTATTATCATTATTAAATATAAATATGTAGAGTAAAAAGAGGACCAAAACAGTTTTTTGTTGCACAGCTAAACTTGCAAGGCAGCATCACTTTTAAATTAGTGGAATCCTCCCAAGCTGCTTGAAATTTCTCCTTGAAGGCCTGAACGTTCTCCAAAAATACACCCTGTGGTTGTGCTTCGGTATCCAGGAGGGGGCCTTCTCACCAGACAGGCCCCAGAACAAGGTCGCTCCACAAATGTCTGTAGCTTGTGCCAAAACCAGTACTTCTATAAAGCACCAAGTCTTTAGCTATGCAAAGCTTAAGTAAGGTAACCTTTTTATTTTTATTTATTTATTTTTTTTAAAGTTCTGCCACAAGCTGTTGCCTGGAGCAGTGTGATGATGCTAATAAAATAGGCAGCCTGTTTACCAGCAGAATCAATCTTCTCTGTGAGAATGATACAGGGATTTTACTGAAACTGTCCATCTTCCATACTATTCTGATGCTAGCATATCAAACAAAAGTAGTTAGAAAAGTTTTTTCTAGAACTTTACTTTTTATAGATGAGAAATATTAGAATAAAAAAAGAAACACATTTGCAGAATTCTATGCATTGGATCTCATAATTTATTTATTTTTATTCTTCTTGGTTTTGCCCCATTTTCACACTGGCAGCAATGCAACCAAGTGGCCAGAAGTCATCATTATGGTTAGGCAAAGTGGGTGGGGCAAATTGAACTCAAAGATTTAAAAGTTGTTCTATTCTGCAGTGTGTTCCCTCATGGTGTTGCCAGTATGCCCATAAAAAATAACCTGTGCCAGTATGTGTAGAACAGACAGGTGGCTTTTTTGGCACTGTGTGACTATAACATCATCAAACTAGCACTAGTAGCGCAAGCTGCTGGTCCACAAGCGTTCTGAGGGTGACACTCAGGAGAGTGCACTAAGGTCGGACACGGTAGCCGGGCTCCCACGTGTGATTATCCAATTGAATGAACAAAGTCTATGAACTTGGGACATAAAAATGATTGATTGAAAGATAACGAGCTCCCGAGGTGTCATTTTTAGTGACGATAAAGCTCTGAAATGCTTCTTCCACGCCCTTTTCTGGCTCTTTTTAACAGTTTTTAACAATCTAGAGCTAGCAGGCTGTAGGGCTGTAGGACGAATCCTATTTTGGCGATGGTGAGGCAGACCAGGAAAGAATGTGATCAGTGCACCTTAACTAACTTTATGTAAATGTAAGCGATGGTGATATTTTCAACCATCTTTTGTTTCCACATGCAGTCTTTGTTCGGCTCCTGCGCTAGTTGTTGAGACTCGCGAGGCTGCTACGGACCTAAAATGGTGGCTGGTGTTTTCCTCGTTCTAGTTTGCATAATCAATCGATTTTGTGAAGGCGTGGGACAACCATCAGTACGTTAAAGAAAGGAACACCCATTAGTGAGCAAGGTGGATCGATTCGAGTGACGTGAGGTGAAAAATTGCTGCCGTACTGAATTAGATCCACTATGCATTGGATGTTGTAGCACACACGCACCGATGAGAGACACGGTACGTCACTAAGTAATTTATCTCTGGTTCTGGTTAGAGTTAGAACATGCAGTACGTCGTGGATCTAATCCAATATGTCATCGCGCTACAAGCTGCTGTGAGGACACACTCGGTCAGTTGGGAAAGGGTAAGGCTTTTATGATGCAGGTGCAGCACTGAAAACTACACATCAAGGAAAAATGCATCGTGAGCTGATTGAATGAACCTCAAAGATGCCTGTTAGGCTTCCTTTTTTCATTTCTAGTCATCGGAATATCTTAGTCATATTGATTGTCTTGAATGCCATGAAAGGTTAGGGCTTCAGCGAATAATTCTGTATCCTCTGCGAGATGGCAAACAGCTGTGTGCTAGCTGTCCTGTCTTTTTAAAAAAACATTTTTTTCTAAGAGTTATTGTGATGAACTGTAGACAGACAGGATTTTGAAATAGGAAAAGATTCTGGAAATAGAAGGGACCTTGTGTGGACCAGGAGTGGACACATCACTAGCCATGGCACATGGGACAAGCAGTTTTCATGTCTGGGCTATCATAAGGCATGTTTAAAATGATATTTGTTTACTAAATTGGTGTAAAAAGTACTACCCATTACCACTTTTGACATTTACATACAAAGACAATCCTGTACATACTGGATATAACACGTATTATAGTCGACATTTTAACCAAACGCACAAGCATGATATGAGAGATTCGAGACATCATGGCTACGCAATTCCTTACCCCTGGGGAGGATGGAGGCTAATGCGTGCTTACAATGAGACACATGAAGCAAGCTGCTCACGGATCGTTACAGGGCAGCGGAAAACACTCGGAGGAAAGCGCTATCGGCCCACTTCCACAGACATGAGCTCAGATTTGGCTAGTGTTGCTGTGATTGACAGGAGGAGAAAATATGCCATCCATCCAACCCAGAATGCATGGGCAGTTGTGCTCTCTTGGCTCCCGGCCATCGTTGGTTGTGGCATTGTCGGGATTCATACTTTTGAGGTTAATTACATTAGATAGCCAAGTTTATTAAGTTTGTGGGTAACCAAAACCTTGTGTTTGGCAATGGACGCATTATATAGAGTACGTTGGGCGTTTGACACAAACCCTCATTTGTTCACCCCCTCGGTGTTTAGTCAGGTGTGCACACAGTGCTCATCTCTGCTGTAGACTATAATCACCTGTGGGAGGTGGTTTCTGTCCACTTCCAAACAGTGTCATTTAACTTCACTGAGATTAACCCTGACTTGACCCAACTCCAGGAACTGGACATGAATTGCCATTCCTTGACATGCAAATCACAAAATAAGCACTAGAGGAAGGCTGTAGAAGTATAATGTATTCTTGTACATTTGTATGCAACGTAGACCAGAGAAAACAAAAAACTATGCAGTTAAAACAATCCTGATGTTTTGAAATGATTGAATCGTATCATTTAATCATTTATGTAATCATGTTTCTGAACGAGGTTTATGAGTAAAACTCTGAACCTAATCATCAAATATTTATATATTTATTTAGTAATTAGATCTGCAACAACTAATTGATGATAATCGATTATGAAAATCGTTCTCAAAGAATCTCATTATGGATTAGTTGGTCTGCGTGCAGCATGTTTACTCATTGTTACTTCTGTTCCGAAAACACGCTTCGGAGAGTAAATACTAAAGTTGTGTCCCAAATGATGTAATGCACACTTACACCGTGCACTGTGTACTCTACCGTCTAGTGTGTGAATTTTAGAAAAGCAATATCCTCTCAAATATAACACTAGTGGTTTTTTACAAACTGGAAGTATAAGCCGCTTCCTAGTCAACGGCGCGTGATGTCATACGCACGTAATGTGACGCCGCTAGCTTTAGCCTAATACCCAGAGTCACCAACAATGACTTTCTTCAGTTTACTGTTTGTCAGCGTTACCGTTTATAAAAAGTAATGCATAAATACTATTATATAATATAAATTTATGTATTAGTGTTTATGCATTATTTTTTATGGAAGCATTAAAAGCACGGAATTAAACTACAGTCCTAAATGAATAATATATATTCTGGTATGTGTCTGTGGGTATTGGAGTCTTTTCAGTCTCATATAACTGGATAAACAGTTGTGTAAAGTTTTAGTCTGAAGTTCAATTTTGTAACACTCAGTTTGTGGATTTTATTTTAAATAAACGAGGGGGGGGATAATCGGCCAACTAATTGATTATGAAAATAATCGTTATACAACTAACTAACTAACTAACAAACAAACAAACAAACAAACAAACAAACAAATAAATAAATATACGGCTTAACACATCGCTCTGGAACGCGCAAAGAATGACTCGATCGACTACTCCCACAACCATCAATACCACATATCAAAGATTAAACTAAATCTGCGTTCTCACCCAGGTTTGCCTAGTCCCAATCGGAGTGAAAGTTATATATATATATATATATAAAACTTTCACTCCGATTGGGACTAGGCAAACCTGGGTGAGAACGCAGATTTAGTTTAATCTTTGATATGTGGTATTGATGGTTGTGGGAGTAGTCGATCGAGTCATTCTTTGCGCGTTCCAGAGCGATGTGTTAAGCCATATGCCGCAACAATGGAGCACAGTTTACCCTGCTGGCAAACGTTATCACTGTGAACGTTAACAAAGTGCTCCATGTGCAAGTGAGGAATGTGTGTTTGTCGAGTTGGGGTGTTCATGTTTGTGGAATGCATTCGTAGGCTGTTTGCATGCGATTCAAATGTTTTTAACTTTCCCTTGTTTTTTTTTTTTTTTTTTTTGTACCCTCCACACCCTGTAGATACCAGACAGACCTGTTGCAAAAGCAGGAGTGAAACCTGTGTGGACGATGCTATCTAAATCTTCCTTTTTTCTCTCTCTCTCTCTCTCTTTTTTTTTTTTTTTTTTTTTAAAACATAAGCTTAGGTTTAAAAAAACAAAACAAAAAACCTTTCAGATAAAATGGTGTGCAGTGAGCGAGTGAGGAGAAGGAATCATTGAGTGGATGCACACGCTTCAGTGCTGAGAGACTAAACCTCTACAGCTCAGCCTAATGACCAGCAGCAAGGCCTCAATTACTCTGAAATGTGCTCCTTATTCTGTGATTTATTTAATCACACGTGCATGCATGCAACAGCAGCAGTGTCCTCTGTCCTGCCAAGTCAGCCTATAGCCTTAGTCTGGAGTGGATATACGAATTAAATGGGGAAATCTTTAACAAAGACCTGTTCACCAACAAGTGTTTTTAAAGCGTGTGCGCTTTGCTCAATCTTTTTATTCTGCAGAGGACACTGACACACACACACACAGAGCATGACAGGAAATGTCTGAACCCCCCCACCCCCAACCAATCTGTGCAGTGATTGGCCAGTAAAGACATGCAAATAACTGGGGTTGGAATGGAGCTTGGACGCTAGCATGCAGCTGTTATGCGAGCGTGTGTATCTTATGTACATCTGGATGATTAAATGGGAAGTTTGCTAGCTGGCACATCAGATCCAAAACATCCCGCTCCATCTGATTTTCAAGTCAAAGTGTAATATTTAGCGATTTCATGCACAGCGACGTTAAAAACACCGATGAGCTCCATATCTCTTTAAAACTTTCTGCCATCAGTGTGATTGTTGTGACGATCTGCATCTCAAATCATAAACGCTCACTGTACATTCAAGAATTTTTCCTAATCTACAAACTCGAGAACACCGGTACTCAAACCAGACCTTTCGGTAGGTTTACAGGCTACTTGAGAGGTTTTTAAAACCCAAACACTAATTGTAGTTTAGAGTACCGGTTGTTATTAGTACTCAATAACGGTCAAGAATAATATGCAAGTATGCAGTTCGGGACCCAATAGTTCGTCTATCCAGTAGTGGACACAGAGTCACGTGGTGCTATGTTGCCTCCACTATGTTTGTCGGTATCGCACCACACGGAAGCGTAACGTTAATTTCTGAGGACGTGCCACACGCTAAATGGCATCAGTATACGCTTGCGTAGTTAACAGCAAGTATGAACAAGCTTCGATAGCGCAGCGTTCAGGCATAGTGAGTCATTTGAACTGAATTTCCTAGAGTTCATTATGAGCAGTCATGAGTTGCGTTTTCCTGATGTTCAGCCCAGCTATCCTTTACACATTTTGCGTAAGAGATCCACGTTTTGGCCTCGGCGTATGCTGCTACAAGTATTCACTCAAATAAAGAAGATAAACAATGACTTTTCTTTGTTTCCTCACTAAACAGTAAAACAGTAGGTGAGCCAGTCGACATACGAATCTGGAATGACTGTCAGTTGTATAAATGTTTTGAGCTCTCTGATATTAGCTGCCACACACCCCTGGAAGCTCCGCCCCTTCATCCCATCTCATGTTAAAAATCCGGTCCCGCTTTCCGTCAGGATAAAATCGAGAATGCTTTACGTACAAAAATGTGAAACTCTCAGTATTTGTTCCACATTAACAATCATTTAATTCTGTTTATAAGGGATGCCACTGAAGAATGTCCAAAATGGTAAATTTTGTTTTTAAATGAAGAAAGCCTAAAAATTTTGACAAGAAAAAGAAATTTAACACCCTACAACAATGACTACGTTTAAATAGACCGCATTAATCTAATTACTGACCCTATTCTGGATAAGACAATATTGTGATTAAGGTGTTTACATGAGTCACTTTTAGAATATTCCTTTCATGTTCCCGCGTTACATGTTATAGATCTTAGATCGATTAACAGCACACGTCATTACGTCTCCACACCACTCCGTCCGACGTTCCCTCCAGAATTTCACGTATCAACATACAGTTGGTCTTCGTTATGGTACCGTATACAGTTTTGGGTGTTTAATTTTTAACTTTACGAAAGCTTCAAGTGCAGTTAATTACTTGTCATGCTATACGTGCAAATAGACGACTGCTTGAAGCCGTGGGCTGCGTCCCAAACCGCATACTTACCTAATATATAGTAGCTGAAATACATGTATTTCACTTCCTACTATATAGTAGGTAAGTACGTGGTTTCGGACACAGCCGTGCTCTCTTGTTTGCCGTCAAACGGTTGCACACTGCCTTGTGTGTACGTGTCCTGTCACAAAATGCGGTGAAAACTCCCACACAACGTTAATAGTGCGATTAAAGTGTGTACATGTCTGTAACGCACGTCGATAATGTGACTAAAACAGGAATACTCCACATGTCTTAATTCCATTTGTGTTTATTTCGAGTATGATTTTAATCGGATTAAGGCCATCAATAATCGCTGTTTACATGCTAGTTTCTTAATCAGAGTATCCTCTTAATCTGGTTAATATCGGATTATTGTTGTCCATGTAAACATACTGAGTGATTAAGTGATTTAAAAAGTTGTTTGCTCTCCTGTATCAGCACAGACGCATTGAAGTGCAGTCAAGCAGTGTAGTAAAAACTGGTTTTATGGTATGCAGCCAGCATTTATTAACATTTACACAATGTTTTTGTCCTAAATGAAGAAAATGTTGTGTTTATCTCAGCTACTCAGTCGCTATAATAGTTTAGCAGATTGCCTGATTGGCTCCTTGCCCCCCCCCCCAATTTAATAGTTAATTGTAATTAACTATTAAATTAGCTTGAGCATTCAAGTTTGATTTGGAATAGGGGACAAATTTGAGAAGAGTCATACAAGCTTTGTGCTTTAACAAGCTCTGAGTAAAATTCTAAAGCCTCATGCTTTTATTAAAAAAAAAAAAAAAAAAGTTCTCCGTTAGATCCCAGGTTCCCAACCCCCTGTCCTGCATATTTTTGTATTTTTCCTGCTCCCAATACACCTGGTACAATGAATCAAGCTAATTAACAGCCTTTTGCGAGGTGAAGTATGTGTTGGAGCAGGGAAAGCACTCACATGTGCTGGGCAGGAAGTACTCTAGAACGAGGATTATGAAAAATGGCAACATCGTCATCTCAGTCGAAGCACACGACCATTTTCTTGTTCTCTTTTGACTATGCACATGCCACGCCTTCTCTTTACTTCCCGCCATCATGTTTGATGGACAGCTGTGATCCTCCAACAGTTCATTTCAGATGCTTCTTGGCAGCAGGAAGCAGTTCTGTGAAAGCTTTACCCAGGCTATACAGCTTGTACCCTCGGAGCCTGTACAGCAGAACAGGAAGTAGGCCTTGAGCACAACACTATTATATTGTTTGTGAGCAGCATTCATTATTTTCACTGACATTTGATCTGCATTGTTTCCTCGTGGGGAAGAACGACCCACCTGTGAACACTGCAGTTTTGTCCGAGGTTTACATGCTGTCTTCAGGGCTGTGAAAATACACGAAGGCAGCTCATAACTTGTACTTTTAGCATTTGGATATGTTAGTAAAACACCACTCTCAGCGTTTTCTTCCTGATTTTCGATGTCGACGTGATGTGTTTGAACTGGTCAACGAGTCATTAATTAGGAGCTTATGTTATTGCGTTTCTCTGCAAATACTTGATTTACTTGTTGGTGTCTTTTATTATGCTACCACCATATGCACCTCAACTGACATCTGATCCCTTGGCATAGAGTTTCTCTGGTTTAACCACTCTCCCTCTACTTTCACTTGTTGTAGTTTAGTCAGCATTGTGCCATGACCTAAACCAGCCTTTCTCCCTTCGATAAAAGATGCATTGATTTGACTTGATCTACACAATTCCTGCTTCCGTATGAGGGGTGTAACCGTACACACTGTTTTAATTCGATTCTCAGAATATTTTGAACAAGGTTTAAATGAAGAAATTTTTTTATTTCTGAATCATGAACAATGCAAAACAACGTGCATTAATATTGTAAACAAAACGCACTTTGATCGCTAGTTTGACACGTTCCCCGACAGACGAGTAACGGCCATTGCGATCAAATGTTCGTGTGCATGTGGATGAGACGTGGGTACTTACAGAAGAACGAATGCAAGAGGGTGTGGATTTACTATACCTTCATTTCAGATTAAGGTGTATTGAAACTTAATTGCATTCTCAGTCACCTTCCGAGCCTAAATCCTATAATGATACTTCAACATAAAGATGACGCTGACAGCTAATGCCCCGAGTACCGTCTGTGAGTACTCTTCATGTTACAGTCAGGAAAGTGTGTGAGAGAACTAACTGTCAGAGCTGTCTTACTATTTAAGCCTTTCAGTAAAGTTAATCCTCACTGTTTGTCCCTGAAGATCCAGTGACAAATCAGTAGCACCTTGCTGTGAGCACTGATGGCTGTTTATTGAGGCTCTAAAGTGTCTGCAGTGAGAGTAAAGAGTAATCCTGTGCAGCTCTTTGTGGTAGTGTGACAGTGAGTCATGTCTGAGTCATCACCCTAAACCTGGAAACTCCACACAATGCCAGGCATCTCGGACACAGCCTCGAATGCACACACAGTTAGTAATAAAAGCCGAAGCCCTTATTCAGTAAACGTATACCGCTTGGTACAAAGTTACACTGCTCTGGAAAAAGCTATACAGTAAAGTATTTTAGCAGCTTAAAAAGTCTTCCCCTTTTCTCTGTTCTGGTTTTCTAACGAGCATTCTGCTCTTGGCTGAGCTCCAATGGAAAGCACCTGCCTGTAATTTTCATAGACTGAGTCATGGGTTGAGCTGGTATTTGAAGTCTGGATGAGAGCAAAACATTAAAACAACTTGCTGGATGAGAATAAAGTCTGCACGAGCAAAAGCTTGTGTCAGCTATTCGGGCATATTCGCATATGTGTAAACAGAAGTGAGAAGGAGAAAAGGGAAGCGGAGAAAAATGGCCCAGTTGGCTGTGTGGTAGGCCCTGTTTTAGTAGGGAACTGAGATGAGGAAGCCGTAAGGCACGTAATGGTATTGGGCCTCATTTATCAGTCTTTCAGTAATGTTGATTTTCTTCATACTCAAGTGAGTGGTATTTATCAACATAATCAGTTGTAAATTACCAAGCATCAAAAAACACAGTTCAGTTCAAAAAACTGCTGATTTGCATTTAAAGCTGCAGTACTGAATTTTTGCCTCTCTATCGCCATCTCTGTTTGAAACATAAAATTGCAAGTTATTTGCGGAGTTATTATTTTTTTTAAAGTGGGTTGTGCTTCAGCACTGGTCCTCTTTGCGGATGAATCTGATGGTTTGAGGCGTACGCATGGGTTGTATATTCGCTCTTGACAGCGGAGGTGACGGTGGATGCGGTTTTCTTGGGAGTAGAGGTGAATTGGTCTCTCTCTCTCATAGCTAGCAGAAAAGAAGTGCAATTTACCACACTGACCATGGCAAAACAAAAATAACCATGGGAAACTCGATACCTTGCTGAATCAAGCGAAGAAGTGCGCTAATGTTCGCTAGCTACCTATTGAGCCACTGATGTCATACCTGTTCAGCAGAAAATCAGTCTTCAGTCCCTTCAGATCTTGGAGTTGTCGCCACCTCTCCAAAACCATGCCGATATTTATTCTGGTTTCAGCACGGGCTCTGTCGCATTCCCTTTTTGACTGCAGCCTCTTCGGTGTTCAAGGCATCTTGGTTTTGACAACAGCTGATTCCCCTGATGATGATGATGATGATGATTCAACGATGATTGCGTTTAGAATGATCCAGATTAAAAGCAGCCATCTAGGTGACGAGTTTAAATTCTAAGCAAGTGTTGTATGAGCAAGTTACAAACACTCCACCATCCTCAGCACTCACACATGTGATATAGTAGCCGGCTCGTCTTCTTTCTGTTTAGGGATTTGACATAACCTTTAATGATGCTTTAATGATGGCCACAGAACTCCATAAAAGGTAAAGCTCACAGTGAGCCGAACATTACAAAATGATGACTAAATAGCAGATGAACACCTTGCACACTAAATCTTCTGAAATGAGTTTCACAGAATTGCCATTGAATTTACGTATGTGTGCAGTTGAAATAAATAAGTGACATGACACTGTAATCCGTATCTAAAGTTGCAGTGTCTCAGGCCAGTTATATGACTTAAAAGCCAATATATCGCGGTTCACATTCGTGAGTCTCAAACTCAGGAGCTCTCATAGGATATTGACGTATTTTGGAACTAACCGGATTTTCATTAATACTAAGTTTCTTGTGCAAATGCTCCTGTGAATGATTTATTAATAAATCAGCTTGTATCCTCGATTCAGTGTAATTTGAGCAGAAAGAATGAATTCATACTGTTCTAGCACAAGGACTTCCCAAGATGGGGTCCACAGCCCTGATCCCGATACTCCTAATGCTGCCATTGGACACTATGCTGTGCTGTTGCTAGCTGCCAAGAGTAAATTATAGGTTCCCTATGCTATAATAAATGCTATTAAGATGGCCACCACTGTGCAGATTTTCTCCTAAGGACACAGATGACGTCATTATAAATAGTGTTACAGAATATGAGGTAAATGCAGGGTGTCATGCTGTTCATCTGCTGCTTGGTTAAATCACGGGCGTTCACTGTGTCAGCTCGTTTTGGAAGCTGGAGCCAGCATCAGCCTGCTACATTATGGGAGAATGTATACTCTAAATGGTTTATCAATGCATCATGGGAAATGTTCACAAGAATAGTCAGGTTTGCTTTGCCCCACTTGACCTCTTCGAGGTAAGAGTCGCTGCCAATCAATACACCATTATTCTGACTAATCAGTTTTATCCTGTGACGAAGCATTTCTATCCTGTTGGGCGTGGTCTCTTCCAGGATGTCTCCGCCCCCATCTACAAAGCATGACAACTCTGTGAATGGTTGCATGAGGATGAAAATAATGCCGTAGCCTTCACAGTCACCAGATCTCAACCTAACTGAATACCCATGAGAGATTTTAGAGTGGCGCATTAGACAGCACTCTCCACAACCATCATCAAAACACCAGCCGAAGGAATATCTTTGGAAAGAATGGCGTTCGTCTTTTCAGTACAGATCCAGAGACTTGTAGAGTTGATGCCAAAGCACACTGAAGCTGTTCTGGCTCCTCATTGTGGCACAACACCTTTTTATTGGTTTTTCCTTTAATTTGTCAACCTTCTGTATGTGGACATTAGCAACTATTCAACTATGCAGAATTGTGCCTCCTTGCTCTGTCTGGATGAACTGATTTACAGTCAGGTCTTTATTCCCTTCCCCCATAATACCATCATAGACATCAATTACACTGCATATAGATTTATTGAATCACAAATACTACTTTGTACATTAGTTTATTGACTTTTACTTTCAACATCTGTGAAGTTCTGTCGCAGCTTTTGTACTGACAACTATAATATACCCGACTTAATGTGTGGCCTGCAGTGATGTCTTTCTGTTTACACACTTTGGTGCACTGTTGTAAAGCTGCAGATTGAAAAGGTTTTAACTCCCATCAATGGACTTGTCACAGACAAAGAACACACACAATGATTAATGCCAACCACAAAACTACTACCTCCACAGACGTCAAAACAAACACTGTAGTGAAAATCCATTGTTTCTTTCCTTTAATGAAGCACAATGGCTTCCTATATGCCAAGCCAAGTTTTATTGACTACCTGTATGGGCAAAGAAAACTATTAAATCCATGCTCACGTGGGCCTAACCGGAGATGTGGAAACTGATTAAACCGAGCTGTCGTATAACTCTCCTGCGAGCACAGTGTGCTGTTACCTTGTCGAGAGAAAATAGACACTAGCCAGACTTTATGTGCAGTGTCATAGCAGAAACGTTGGCCAAAAATATGCTGACGAGATGCTGCACAAGAAAATTAACCTATTATCATATAAGAGGTTCATAGTCAGATGATGTGCTATGCTTCGGATCATGAGCCTTCTCCATACTTTTTTCTTCCCATCATTCTGGTACAGGTTGATCTTAATTTCATCTGTCCAAAGAATGCTTCTCCAGAACTGGGCTGTCTTTTAGCAAAGTATAATCTGGCCTTTCTATTATTGAGGCTTATGAATGGTTTGCACCTTGTGGTGAACCCTCTGTATTTGCTCTCGTGAAGTCTTTTCTTTATAGTAGAGTTGGATAACGATATGCCTACCTCCTGGAGAGTGTTCATCACTTGGCTGTATATTCTGAAGGGGTGTTTCTTTAAACATGGAAAGGATTCTACGATCATCCACCACTGTTGCCTTCCATGGACATCCAGGCCTTTTTGTGTTGCAGAGCTCACCAGTGCATCCCCCCATTGATTTGGCCACTCCTAAAGTTCCTGCTATCTCTTTGATGGTTTAAAAAAAAAAAAACAGCCTAAGGATGGCCTTTTTCATTTGCATTGAGAGCTCCTCTGGCCGCATGCTGTGGGGTTCACAGCAACAGCTTCCAAATGCGAATGCCACACCTAGAATCAACTCCAGACCTTTTACCTGCTTAATTGATTATGAAATAACGAAGGAATAGCTCACACCTGTCCATGAAACTGCTTTGGAGTCAAATGTCCAATTACTTTTGGTCCCTTGAAAAAGAGGATGCTACATATTAAAAAGCTGTAATTCCTAACCCCTTCCTCCAATGTGGATGTGAATACATTCAAATTAAAGATGCGAGACTGTACTTTAAGCCCATATTTATTATTTAACTGTAACTTGAATATGTTTTGGTAAACAGCCAAAATAACAAAACGTGTGTCAGTGTCCAAATATATATGGACCTAACTTGGAGTTAGTGGGATACCTAATAAATACATGATGCATGATAAACAGGCATGTTTTTCCCCCTGTTTTTAAAGTAAGCACAAGTTAGACTTGCTGTACCAGCACTCTTTTTGACTGTTGCTAAACTGCAAACCTCAATCCCAGCACACAATGTGTCCTTCTTCTCTGTTTAAAATGAATGTATTTAAATGAGGTTCTATGTATATACTACATAGATCACTATGATCTTAAAAATCACATTTTAAACACAGCAGAGGTGGAAACTTGAGTCTGCGACTTGGACTCGAGTCACACTTAAGTCACAAAAAAAAGACTTGCGACTTGACTTGGACTTGTGAACAACTGACTCGAGATTTGACTTGACTTAGACTTGTGAAAAACACCAGTCTTTATTTTCACACCAGGGTTTTTTCTCGTGGTGTCAGTCTCGGCGTTCCAGATGGTATAAATGACCTTCCGAAGGGAACTTTGAAGCGAGAGTAATCAAGCTAATCATAAGATGGCTTCAAGCTGAATTTCCCATAAAAATTACTTAGTTGAGTTCTGAGTGACCGTTGTTAGTAGTTTGAAAGTAATAGTTTTTTTTGATTGTGAATAAAAATGAATGATTTAAGTAAAACCTTGTGTGCTTTATTAGATAAATTTGAGTAAATGAACAAGAAATTCTCTAGAAGTAATCAGTTTTACTATTTCAAAATTAATTTAGCCTCATACACTGTTAATTACAATAACTAGGTGAAAGAACTATTGCTAAAAATAAAACTGAGACTTGATTTGGGCTCTACCTCAGAGACTTGACTTGGATTTGGACCTCAGGGACTTGACTTTGACTTGGACCTCAGGGACTTGACTTGGATTTGGACCTCAGGGACTTGTGACCATGTCTGAAACCCAGCATTAATCTCTGAGGCATATTTTTATGGATTGCGATGGCTTCAACTCCTCTAGGACCCTTTTTTATTTGGTTGATTTCATATGAAAAGATTTTTAGCTAAATAAACTGTAAAAACGTTTGCAAATTCTTCATATTTGGCCACATTTTCACCTGTTTCTCGCCATGAAACCAGCCAGGGTGGCTGGCATAGTGTGAAATCACAAACAAACAAATACAGCATTATTATGTGAGCTAAACTCTTTGATACTTTGCCTTACAAAACTTCTACTATTTTTATTTTGAATTGTTAGCCATGCATACTCAACACTTTTTTGAATATTTCATTAAAACCTTTAAAACAGTAGGTCTGAATGTTGGGACATAACTGCTTGTGAAGTTAATAATTCACTATATTATGCCTATTGTATTGTTCCCGCTCTGTGTTTCACTTTCACTTAAAATTTGTATCTTTGTAAATAAGCCTTTTTGCCATAAGATAATACTTTATTAATCCCATGATGGAGAAATTAGGGACATACACATACACCTAATTATAACTTTATAGAGGTTTAGAGGATCTCCTGAATAAGGAATTACCCTGTAATTATCTAATTACTTATACATGTATACTTTAGTTTGGAGCTCTAGTTCCTGAGTCAGATACAGAGTTGTGTAATCCAAGTGTTTCAGTAAATCATTTACGTGTTGAGTTATTCCAGCTTAATCTTGGGCAAAGGTTTTTATAAATCATTTGTATTTCATCAGGGGAGGAGACTTCCAGAATAAATTCAGGGGTAGGTTACTGGGTGATTTGTTTAGTATGAAAATGATCTAAGCCATATGCAACTGCCCTCTTTTTCACCAAAAACCCAACCAAAATCAAGAAGAATGTCAGCTGGGATAACACACACAGACTGAAATACCCAGGATACAGGTTAAAGCAGTTAATCATGTAAGTGAATTAATCTTGACTGTTTTGCGGTTGAGGGATTTACAACAGCTTTTGCATGCTGGTTTTGTTGTGCCCGATTTCTGTTCATCATCTGCAGGGAAAAGAAAAAACAAATCTTACATTGAGTCCATCTTTTCCACAAGTTCAGGACGGGAATCTTGTTTTCTTTTTCTGCGCACTTGCCACTGAAGCTCTTGCCATCTCGCCCATTTGAGTCAAATTAGCAAGCATGATTTGATTTGCCTGTAGGCAGAATACAATGGCCGATTTAGTGTTCTCCTGTTTAGCATCAAAAATATTAACCGGTATAGAATCAGATAATTCGCCATGCAGTAGTGTTGAAATGTATCCAACTTTTGATATGGTGTGTGTGTGTGTGTGTGTGTGTGTGTGTGTGTGTGTGTGTGTGTGTGTGTGTGTGTGTGTGTGTAGAGCTGCAATAACTAATCGATAATCTCGATAATAATCGATTATGAAAATCGTCGTCAACCAATCTCCAAAAACACTAATACGCCGTCTGATTGGTCTCCCCTCCGTTCACTGAAGAGATGAAATTACAACACCGCCGTCTTCTTTCACTGACCTTCATTTACATAACGACAAACCGCTCCAAGTGGAGAATTATTCGTGGATAAAGAAAAAATCTTCGAATGCCCAGGCCCTGGTACGCCCCTGGCAGCTGCGCAAAACGTGATTTATCTTAAGAAATGCTTTTTACTTAATATTGTTTTCTTAACAATAACTTTGCAATGCAAGTAACGTAACTTTTATTGACATCAATAACTGTAATCAAATTACATACATTTAAAATGTAACGTGTTACATTACTGCGTTATCAGAAAAAGAAATTAGATTACAGTAAATTAGATGAACGTTACTTTGTAACACGTTCTACCCAATTCTGAATATAATACAGCACATTATACAGAAAGCCTGCATAGTCAGTTTACCTGCTATGACACTTTTCTACCACTAGGGGTTGTTGTATACACATGGTCAGTAGGGTGTGGAGATGTACGTGCATGCTCTCGCATGGGCAAAACTTGATAAATACCATTCAGTCCCATCACACACAACTGTGCACGCATCCACAATGATAAATGAGGCCTCTGGTGACGGTGAAGGCCATAACACATTATTTATCTATTTATATATGATTTTCATCTGTAACAAACCGTTCAGTGAGACCTCGTGCACTGTGGACGAGGTCATCCTGGACAAGACTACTCTCATCAGGATCGAAGTGCATCTTGATTTGCAGCGATTCTTCCTTCTGAGAGGACATGTAGGCTCAAAACATGCGTCATGAGTCAAAACAAAGCCATGGTTGTTCTTTTCTCACTTGTCTACACCGGACAGGTTTTTTTTTGTTTGTTTCCATAACTTCAGCAGTTGCTTGTAGGGTTTACTCAGGAGTATATTACTTTAGTGAACTAGTGCCATGTTTATTGGTATTCTGACTTGCTTAGGTGTGTAATAGCAGGTTCTGAGGGAAAAGCAGGTCTTCGGACTGCTTAGCTTCACCTGTGTTGATTGATTTAAACATGGTTTAGACTTTCTTAGTAGTATTTATGTTTACTGAGGTCATGGAGTTTGAGTTTAGATGTGGTGTAGTATTGGTGTGGCTAAATGCAAGGTTTAGGCTAATTATCATCTTATTTGCCTGCTGCCTTACAGAAGAGGCCATGTGAGTCTTTTAAGAGGACTTTCAGTTCTATGATTTGTAACTAGTCTTGTTTTTAATCCGTTTTAATGTTGGCTACATTTCTCATTTCTGTTCGAGAGAAAGAGGGAGAGAGAGAGAGTTGGGTAAAGTATGTGAGATTTAATAAAACTAGACTTCTTTGAGTCTGCATGGTGTCTCTTGTCATCCTTAATCCTCTTTCTGATGCACCACTGGTACTTCATTTTAGATTTAATGCTGGGGAATGGATGGGGGATAAAAAGAAAGAATAGTATGGTTTAAGAAAGAACGACTGTGAAAATCATGACGATTTTTTTCTCTCTCTCTCTCTAGTTTATATTCTGTTTGTTTTCAGTTTTCTGTCCAGGTCAGCATAACATGAAGGAATGCATGATGTTTGAGAAACGATCCTTCTGGTTTTACCTGTAAATACTGCCCTCTAGTGGCTCCAACTTTGAGCAAAGCCCATTTGTTTGTTGGAGTACTGGAATGATGCACCACATGTCAAAGGCTGTACCTGTTGCTCCGAAGAGAACCGTAGGAATGTTGAATTAAGGAAGAAAGGCGATAAGATTTGTTTTAAGTGTACATGTAGTGATGTATGCGTTTTGTTCCTTTATCTAACACGCACTGTGTTCTCCAGCAGAAGGATGGCAGACCTGAGGCTGAGCGATGCTCTGAATGACAGCGTGTCCCCGCCTGTTGAGGAGAATATAGTGCAGAGGGACTTCGTGGCCACACTCGAGGCAGAGACCTTTGAGGACAAGGTCGGGGAGACCGTGGGCAAGACAGATTACATCCCACTACTAGACGACGATGAAAAGGGTAAGTTACAGACACAACTAGGACTTGGGGGAAAAGATTCTGTCAAAATATTCATATGTAAATCCCTTTAAGTTGCACGCTGTTTGATCATAGTGATTTAATATGAGATTGAAATACTTAAACGTTCCTAAATGTGCTTTTATCATATCTTTCATAATTTTTTGCCATCGCAGATATACCTGATATGTTTTCATAATAATGCGCATAAGAAACTCGTGCTGAAATTAATACTTATCATTTGGATGTGAGTAGAATTTATTCATCATCACATCACCGTGTGACCCTTTTCCCTGTGGATTGAGTGTATTTGAGGACTTGGCATGGATGCCCTTGGCTCTTTGTAAACAAGAAGTTTGATGGTGTTTGGGGAAAACTCATTTTTTACCGCGGATAAAGCACAATTTTAGCTGGATTAGGTTTTTTTGAGAAGCTTTGGCAATTAGATATCACTGGCTGAATTGGACTGAATAAAGTACATGTGCCCAAATGACCATAAATAACCTGGATTAACATGCAATTTTTCCACACACACTTGTCAGCATTACAGTGGTGCTTGAAAGTTTGTGAACTCTTTAGAATTCTCTACATTTCTGCAAAAATACGACCTAAAACACCACCAGATTTTGACACAAGTCTTAAAAGTAGATAAAGAGAACCCAATTAAACAAATGAGACAAAAATATTATACTTGGTCATTTATTTATTGAGGAAAATTATCCAGTATTACATATCTGTGAGTGGCAAAAGTATGTGAACCTTTGCTTTTAGTATCTGGTGTGACCCCCATGTGCAGCAGTAACTGGAAATAAACCGGTAACTGTTGATCAGATCTGCACATCGGCTTAGAGGAATTTTAGCCCGTTCCTCAGTACAGAACGGCTTCAATTCTGCGATGTTGGTGGGTTTCCTCACATGAACTGCTGGATTAAGGTCTGGGCTTTGACTTCTTTAATAATTCTTTGGTAGAATGACTTGTGTGCTTAGGGTTCTTGTCTTGCTGCATGACCCACTTTCTCTTGAGTCAGTTCATGGACGGATGTTCTGATATTTTCCTGCAGAATTGGCTGGTATAATTCAGAATTCATTGTTCCATCAATCATGGCAAGTCGTCCTGGCCCAGATGCAGCAAAACAGACCGAAACCATGATACCAGCACCACCATGTTTCACGCTTCTCATACAAACAAACAAGCAAAATTTATTTTGGTCTCATCCATCCACAAAACATTTTCCTAGTAGCCTTCTGGATTGTCCACATGATCTTTAGCAAACTGTGGACAGGCAGTAATGTTCTTTTTTTCTTTCTCCTTGCAGCCCTGCCATGCTCACCATTGTTGTTCAGTGTTCTCCTGATGGTGGACTCATGAACGTTAACGTTAGCCAATGTAAGAGAGGCCTTTTACACGTTACAGGACCATTACATGTCTTGCTCTTGAAGTGAGCTTTGTATGTAGACCGTTGCTGGGGAGGGTAATAATGGTCTGAAATTTCCTCCATTTGTACACAATCCATCTGATTGTGGATTGGTGGAGTCCAAACTCTTTGGAGATAGTTTTGTAACCTTTTCCAGCATGTTGAGCGACATCAACTCTTTTTCTGAAGTGCTCAGAAATCTCCTTTGTTCATGCCATGATACACTTCCACAAACATGTGTGCCGCACACAGCAACCCTTTTCAGCAGTTTGTGCTACAGTAGCCCTTCTGTGGCATCTGATCCGACGGGCTACTCTTCGCTCCCCACGCGCATCAATGAACCTTGGGTGCCCATGACCGGTTGTCCTTCCTTGGACTGCTTTTGGTAGGTACTAACCACTGCATAACGGGAACACTCCACAGGACGTGCCGTTTTGGAGATGCGCTGACCCAGTCCTCTAGCCATCACAGGTTGGCTCATGACAAAGTCACTAAGATCCTTTCACTTGCCCATTTTTCCTGCACTCAACACATCAACTTTGAGAACTGACCGTTCACTTGATGCCTAATGTATCCCACCCCTTGACAGATGCCATTGTAACGACATAATGCTATTCACTTCACCCATCAGTGGTTTTAACGTTATGGCCGATGGACACCTTAACATAACGGCTGCAGTTATTGTTTTTGTATTCGTCACATGTTTAAGAATATTAGTGGTGTAATTTGTGCAGGCACACTATATTGACGGAAGGTTTTGGACACCTGACCATCACAGTCGTATGTGCGCTTTTTTTTTTTTTTTGGCAGATTTAGTTCTTCTTTACTGTTATAATAACCTCCATTCTTTTGGGAAGTATTTCCACTAGATTTTGGAGCATGGCTGTGAGGATCTATCCATTCACCCACAGGAACATTAGTGAGGTTTAGGCACTGATGTTGGGGGAGGAGGCCTGGGGTGCAGTCATTGTTCCAGTTCATCCCAAAGGTGTTCAGTGGGTTTGAGATCAGGGCTGTGTGCAGGTCTTCAAGTTCTTGAACCTTGGCAAACCATGCCTTCATGGAGCTTGCTTTGTGCACTGGGGTATTGTCATGCTGGGTGTTTGGGTCTCTTAGTTCCAGTGAAGGGAAATTGTAATGCTGCTAGTGGCCAGTCAAATTGGCTTTATGAGTCACGCCCATTCACGTTGGCAAGCTGAAGCTTTGAGATCAGTGCAGTGCAAAATGGAAACACGAGGAAAGTTCGGACACAAATATAAACCACAACTTGCCATGCACTTTACTGTGGACAGCTAAACTTGTTATTAGTGATACACCCGTGAAGTGAGATTCGCGTTCTTTTCCACATATCCTCCATATCATTACTGATGTCTGCTAGAGCTTTTTTGCCATGGATACTGCCAAGCTCTGATACGTTTGTGCCCAGAAGTGTTTGCTGTATTAGGCTTCCTGTTAATCATAGTAATGAGCAGAGCAGTGATGCTTCATAGCAGACATTTTGTTGATCTCTGTGAAATGGCCTAGTGGATGAGTCTCTATTTCTGTACAGATGTAAGAGCTATATCTAGACTCGTGATTCTTTAGCTATGTCAGTGTCCAGTCTGAAGCTGCAGTGGTTGAGCAGGGTGTGTGCTGAACGACTGGGATTGAATAGTTTCATTTAGAGGCTTTTGAGGGCTCAATAGTGTTGAGTCAGTGATGCACTACTGTGTGTGTGTGTGTGTGTGTGTGTGTGTGTGTGTGTGTGTGTGTGTGTGTAAGCAGAAACAGGTGCAGTGTTGGAGAATGGAGAACAGAATGCCCAAGGGGCACCCAAAACTGGTAAGAGGCACCCATAATATCCCCTGATATCCCTGGATACACTTGCCGTTTCTCTTTAGGTGTATTATTTCTTCATAGTGTCACATCTGGCCCATATTTTGCTGTAGTTAATATTGCTGTCTACAGTTTAACTGATGGCAACAATAAATGGTGGTTGCATGCATTCACAGTGCCATGTGGTTTATGTTGTCTGTCTTGGTTGTATTTTTTGTAACGGTTGGTCCGTCATAATGGGTTCAGTGTATTTCAGTATCTTTTTTTCTCGTGTAGTATATCTCCTTCTTTCTTATGTGAGACTTGATTTGTATTATTATTATTATTTTTTTTTTAAATATATATATATATGTACTCTCACTAGGGCTGCCCTATTTCCTAGACTCCCTCTAATACCGCCCATTCCATCTTCATGACCAAGAAGAAGTGAAATGTACAACCCCAATTCCAAAAAAGTAAGGACACTGTGTAAAATGTAAATAAACAGAATGCAATGGGTTTATGAGATTTGTAAATCTCATAAACCCATATGTTGTTCACAATAGAACATAGAAAACATATCAAATGTTTAAACTGAGGAAATGTACCATTTTAAGGAAAAAATGAGGTAATTTTGAATTTGAAGACCACAATATATCTTAAAAAAGTTGGGATGGGGCAAAAAAAGGCTGGAAAAGTAAGTGTTCCTAAAAGGAAACAGCTGGAGGAACATTTTGTTACTGATTAGGTTACTTGACAGCAGGTCAGTAACATGACTGTGTATAAAAAGGATATCTTGGAGAGTCTCTCAGAAGTAAAGATGGGATAGAAGCAAATGTTGCTCTAAAACCTGTATATACCTTTTCAGCATTGATGCTGCCTTTCCAGATGTGCAAGCTGCCCATTCTATAGGCACTAATGTACTCCCATACCATCAGAGATGCAGGCTTTTGAACTGAGCGCTGATAAAAAGACGGATGGTCCCTCTCCTCTATAGTCCTCTTTAGTTTAGAGGACGCGGCGTCCATGGTTTCCAAAAAGAATTTCACACTTCGATTCGTCTGACCACAGAACAGTTTTCCACGTTCCCTCAGTCCATTTTAAATGAGCTTTTTCCCCAGAGAAGACGGCGGCGTTTCTGGATCATGTTCATATGGCTTCTTCTTTGCATGATAGAGCTTTAACCAGCATTTGTGGATGGCACGGCGTACTGTGTTCAGACAATGAGTTCTGGAGGTGTTTCTGAGCCCATGCAGTGATTTTGATTACAGAACCATGCCTATTTTAAATGCAGTGCCGTCTGAGGGCCTGCAGTATTGATCTTCACCTTGTCTCTTGTGCACAGATATTTCTCCAAATTCTCTGAATCTTTTGATATTATGTCCTGTAGATGATGAGATATTCATAGTCTTCGCAATTTTACATTGAGGAGCATTATTCTGAAATTGTTCCACAAATTGTAGATGCAGGTTTTCGCAGTTTGGTGAACCTCTACCCATATTTACTTCTGAAAGACTCTGCTTCTCTAAGATACTCTTTTTATACCCGATCATGTTACTGACCTGTTGCCAATGAACCTCCAGCTGTTTCTTTTTAGTAACACTCGCTTTTCCAGCCTTTTGTTGCCCCCGTCCCAACTTTTCAAAATTACATGATTTTTTTTTTCTTGAAATGGTAAATTACCTCAGTTTAAACATCTGATATGTTTTCTATGTTTTGTTGTGAATAACATGGTTTTATGAGATCTGCAAATTTATTTCCATTTTTCACAGCTTTTTTGGAATTGGGGTTGTAATTCAACTTTTGTTGTGTTTATAATCCATTTTTTGTAATAGGAATTGTTGCACACTACAGGCTGTATACACTACAGGCCAAAACTATGGAAGTAACACTTTTTTTTTTGTACTGTTTGTTTAAAAAATATTTCACAAATGAATCACTCGGCCATCTACTAATCAGTCCCCCTAGGATTTAGCGATTTTGTGATCACAGAAATGAACAAAAATCAAGCAAACTCCGCAATATTAGGAGGAGATCACAATTTTTCAAAATTCCTGCAGATTTTCCCCAGATTTGGACCGCTGTGACGTCATCACAACACTTATTCAGCCAAAGCACTCTTTGATTCACGTGTGTTGAACATGAGTACAGCTAAAAGGTCTCGTTTACCAACAAACATCACTGCGAAAGACCGTGCAAAACAATAATAAAAAAAAAAGGCACAAAAACATTCTGAAATCCTGTACGGACTGATTAATACAGCAGTAGCATGATAGTTATTGTTTGGTTTCTAGTCAAGATCAAAAAATGCTACAGAAAATAGTCCATTTGTCACCAGTTGTACTCCAGCAGCTGTCTTAACCCTTCAGTCAAACAAATGCTATGCTAGTAAGTTACCTGCTGAAAGGTCTTGAATGGAGGCTGGTTGTTTTTGAACTTTTAAAGTTAAACTCATTCAATTCAAGTGGCAAGTTAGCTAGGCTTAAACAAATAAGGCTAATCATAAACATAATAAATTTGAGAATGGTGGCTTATGATTTCCCCCCACTGTAACAATTCAATTTCAAGTGTTACAAACATTTTACAAGCTTAGTGTTTATTCCAAATGTTTGGCCTGTTGTGTAACTGTTACTGACTGCAAGCTCCTGCGCTTGCCCTGTCAAAACTTTTTTGCTTAGTCGGGCTTGGCATTTTTCGTAATCGAATGCAGCTACTGTATATTCCACCTTGTGACATGTACAGGAATAACTCGGCTGCCCTCCAAACCCAAATCCAATCTGGCACACAGGAGTGAAAAGTTTTAGACAGGGTGAGTCAGAAGTGCAACACTGCATGACGTGGCCCGCTGTGCTAACATGACTGCCCATGCCACATTACGTTATTAGGACGAGGCCCCCACTTGTCTGCTCTGGCCTGTCCTGTCTGTATGCTGAGGTCAGTATATAAATCAGGCAGCACTGAGAGCGCAGGCGTCAGACTCTAGCTGCTAATGCTACCTGTTCAGATGTCAGCGTTTGCATTAGTCAGTTAAGACTAAAATGCAGTTAACAGAACTATTACGCTTCATGTTTTAGATTCAGTCTCCTTGAGGTGGCACTGTTGTGCCTTTTACGTTTCTCCGCCCTAGCACAGGATGTGCTTTGTAAAACCATGTTTTCATGAGTCTTTTTAAGGCTTGTGGTATCTAGGACAGAGAATTTAGTGTGCACTGTAGGTAAGCAGCTCGTCCCTGATTGGCACTTCTGAGTCTCTCTGCTGTGCTCTGCATGCTTTTGTTTGTTAAAGAGGAGGTTCTGCATGGCTATGCATGTTGCATGAGAAGACGCATGGGGAACTGAAGGGAAGGGAAGATGGTTTGAATTGATTGACACCTGATCCTGTTGTGATCAAGTACTAACCAGCACTTTTATTCTCTTCCCATTGCCTCTCTCACTGGACCCTCTCCATTAAACTCATTATGCCATTCTTTTCTTCCTCTGTTTACCAATTTCTTTTTGTCCTTCACACATCTGCCTTGGTTGCTCATTTATCACTGTCGTCTTCGGACTGCACCCTGCTCCATTCTTGTCCCCAATTCCACTTCTCCGCCTTGCTCTACCCCTCATCATGTGCTCCAGAGGATTAGCTTTGCTGCTGCTGTTGCTGTCAATGACTTAGACCTGCCTCTGCCTCTGCCTACCAGCCCAGCGCCTCCTTTCCTGTCTTCACCATACACAGCCACCTCACCATGCGACTACGCAGCAAGTGCACCAGAGAGACGACGTTTAAGAAGCCTGTGGGATTACCACTACTTTTCCCATCTTACTAGACTCCCATGATGGACTTGTGCGCTGCGGGATGAGCCAAGTCATAGGACGTTACCATAAGGAAATTAGACATCAAACTAAACACACGCACGCACGCACACACACACACAAAATGGGCCTCATTTATCAAGCTGAATGAATTTACACAAGTAAGGTAGTGTTGATAAAAAGCCAAGCCTTAAGTTTGTATCCTGAGTTTGGGATAATTTAGATATAAGGAGACTCACGTAGGTGAACCATGATTGATTGGCTTCAAATCCTGTAATTGGCCTGAGTTACGGATTACACGGTGCAGTTTAAATCACCTAACTATTTCAATTGCACACACAAGTTTAGTGTAAAAAAAAAAAAAAAATGTTTTATATTAATGACTTGAAAGAAAGCGATCCAAATGAAATCTGTAAATGAAGTCAGGTAAGACAAAAGAAATGGAGTGCTGCAGGAATGAGTCCTAAC
Organism: Ictalurus furcatus; assembly: GCF_023375685.1. Lineage (NCBI taxonomy): Eukaryota > Metazoa > Chordata > Actinopteri > Siluriformes > Ictaluridae > Ictalurus > Ictalurus furcatus. The sequence goes on along the minus strand of NC_071255.1, from coordinate 28,085,579 downwards.
ACCTGGAGATGAGTTAGCACTTCTGGTTCCATTGTCCCGAAGTCAATGGTTTTTAATTTTTTTTATTTTATCGGTTTTTGGTTAAATGCCTGAAATAAGGTCTGTGGTTAACACAAGCTCAAGATATTTTCATGATTTATTCTAGGACATAAAATACATCAGTAATACCCCACTCGTGACTTCACTTTTACGTTCCTTGAAAAAGACGGCTGCTAATGAGTAGCTAATGGTACTACATAGGTTTCCGGGGACATTAAACGTCACCACGCCGAGCAGGAAAACTCCTCTACTACAGCCTTGTTGTGTTTATACTCGCACTCATGCAAACTATTCCGTCGTAGATTGATCAATTTATAGTTTTTTCCAGTGATAGTGTTTTTTGTTTTTGTT